>NW_027445462.1:0-160484 GCF_035582795.1 Mycteria americana | reverse complement strand
AAACGTCCAGAGATTGCGCCCACAGGAAAGCTGCCAGCACTGAAAGCTCTAGCTGGTTTTCACTGTCCCTTGGAACTGCATTCGCTGCCACACAGACATTCGCGCTCTGCTAAAGCATTGCTTCGTAATGGGGCAACACTCTGTATCTCTCTCTGGCAGAGCCCGGCTGCCAAATTGGAAACGTCCAGAGATTGCGCCCACAGGAAAGCTGCCAGCACTGAAAGCTCTAGCTGGTTTTCACTGTCCCTTGGAACTGCATTCGCTGCCACACAGACATTCGCGCTCTGCTAAAGCATTGCTTCGTAATGGGGCAACACTCTGTATCTCTCTCTGGCAGAGCCCGCTGCCAAATTGGAAACGTCCAGAGATTGCGCCCACAGGAAAGCTGCCAGCACTGAAAGCTCTAGCTGGTTTTCACTGTCCCTTGGAACTGCATTCGCTGCCACACAGACATTCGCGCTCTGCTAAAGCATTGCTTCGTAATGGGGCAACACTCTGTATCTCTCTCTGGCAGAGCCCGGCTGCCAAATTGGAAACGTCCAGACATTGCGCCCACAGGAAAGCTGCCAGCACTGAAAGCTCTAGCTGGTTTTCACTGTCCCTTGGAACTGCATTCGCTGCCACACAGACATTCGCGCTCTGCTAAAGCATTGCTTCGTAATGGGGCAACACTCTGTATCTCTCTCTGGCAGAGCCCGGCTGCCAAATTGGAAACGTCCAGACATTGCGCCCACAGGAAAGCTGCCAGCACTGAAAGCTCTAGCTGGTTTTCACTGTCCCTTGGAACTGCATTCGCTGCCACACAGACATTCGCGCTCTGCTAAAGCATTGCTTCGTAATGGGGCAACACTCTGTATCTCTCTCTGGCAGAGCCCGGCTGCCAAATTGGAAACGTCCAGAGATTGCGCCCACAGGAAAGCTGCCAGCACTGAAAGCTCTAGCTGGTTTTCACTGTCCCTTGGAACTGCATTCGCTGC
Source organism: Mycteria americana (assembly GCF_035582795.1). NCBI lineage: Eukaryota > Metazoa > Chordata > Aves > Ciconiiformes > Ciconiidae > Mycteria > Mycteria americana. Next base: position 159,507 of record NW_027445462.1, on the reverse strand, counting down.
CACACAGACATTCGCGCTCTGCTAAAGCATTGCTTCGTAATGGGCAACACTCTGTATCTCTCTCTGGCAGAGCCCGGCTGCCAAATTGGAAACGTCCAGAGATTGCGCCCACAGGAAAGCTGCCAGCACTGAAAGCTCTAGCTGGTTTTCACTGTCCCTTGGAACTGCATTCGCTGCCACACAGACATTCGCGCTCTGCTAAAGCATTGCTTCGTAATGGGGCAACACTCTGTATCTCTCTCTGGCAGAGCCCGGCTGCCAAATTGGAAACGTCCAGACATTGCGCCCACAGGAAAGCTGCCAGCACTGAAAGCTCTAGCTGGTTTTCACTGTCCCTTGGAACTGCATTCGCTGCCACACAGACATTCGCGCTCTGCTAAAGCATTGCTTCGTAATGGGGCAACACTCTGTATCTCTCTCTGGCAGAGCCGGCTGCCAAATTGGAAACGTCCAGACATTGCGCCCACAGGAAAGCTGCCAGCACTGAAAGCTCTAGCTGGTTTTCACTGTCCCTTGGAACTGCATTCGCTGCCACACAGACATTCGCGCTCTGCTAAAGCATTGCTTCGTAATGGGCAACACTCTGTATCTCTCTCTGGCAGAGCCCGGCTGCCAAATTGGAAACGTCCAGAGATTGCGCCCACAGGAAAGCTGCCAGCACTGAAAGCTCTAGCTGGTTTTCACTGTCCCTTGGAACTGCATTCGCTGCCACACAGACATTCGCGCTCTGCTAAAGCATTGCTTCGTAATGGGGCAACACTCTGTATCTCTCTCTGGCAGAGCCCGGCTGCCAAATTGGAAACGTCCAGACATTGCGCCCACAGGAAAGCTGCCAGCACTGAAAGCTCTAGCTGGTTTTCACTGTCCCTTGGAACTGCATTCGCTGCCACACAGACATTCGCGCTCTGCTAAAGCATTGCTTCGTAATGGGGCAACACTCTGTATCTCTCTCTGGCAGAGCCCGGCTGCCAAATTGGAAACGTCCAGACATTGCGCCCACAGGAAAGCTGCCAGCACTGAAAGCTCTAGCTGGTTTTCACTGTCCCTTGGAACTGCATTCGCTGCCACACAGACATTCGCGCTCTGCTAAAGCATTGCTTCGTAATGGGGCAACACTCTGTATCTCTCTGTGGCAGAGCCCGGCTGCCAAATTGGAAACGTCCAGAGATTGCGCCCACAGGAAAGCTGCCAGCACTGAAAGCTCTAGCTGGTTTTCACTGTCCCTTGGAACTGCATTCGCTGCCACACAGACATTCGCGCTCTGCTAAAGCATTGCTTCGTAATGGGGCAACACTCTGTATCTCTCTGTGGCAGAGCCCGGCTGCCAAATTGGAAACGTCCAGAGATTGCGCCCACAGGAAAGCTGCCAGCACTGAAAGCTCTAGCTGGTTTTCACTGTCCCTTGGAACTGCATTCGCTGCCACACAGACATTCGCGCTCTGCTAAAGCATTGCTTCGTAATGGGGCAACACTCTGTATCTCTCTCTGGCAGAGCCCGGCTGCCAAATTGGAAACGTCCAGAGATTGCGCCCACAGGAAAGCTGCCAGCACTGAAAGCTCTAGCTGGTTTTCACTGTCCCTTGGAACTGCATTCGCTGCCACACAGACATTCGCGCTCTGCTAAAGCATTGCTTCGTAATGGGGCAACACTCTGTATCTCTCTCTGGCAGAGCCCGGCTGCCAAATTGGAAACGTCCAGAGATTGCGCCCACAGGAAAGCTGCCAGCACTGAAAGCTCTAGCTGGTTTTCACTGTCCCTTGGAACTGCATTCGCTGCCACACAGACATTCGCGCTCTGCTAAAGCATTGCTTCGTAATGGGGCAACACTCTGTATCTCTCTCTGGCAGAGCCCGGCTGCCAAATTGGAAACGTCCAGACATTGCGCCCACAGGAAAGCTGCCAGCACTGAAAGCTCTAGCTGGTTTTCACTGTCCCTTGGAACTGCATTCGCTGCCACACAGACATTCGCGCTCTGCTAAAGCATTGCTTCGTAATGGGGCAACACTCTGTATCTCTCTCTGGCAGAGCCCGGCTGCCAAATTGGAAACGTCCAGAGATTGCGCCCACAGGAAAGCTGCCAGCACTGAAAGCTCTAGCTGGTTTTCACTGTCCCTTGGAACTGCATTCGCTGCCACACAGACATTCGCGCTCTGCTAAAGCATTGCTTCGTAATGGGGCAACACTCTGTATCTCTCTCTGGCAGAGCCCGGCTGTCAAATTGGAAACGTCCAGAGATTGCGCCCACAGGAAAGCTGCCAGCACTGAAAGCTCTAGCTGGTTTTCACTGTCCCTTGGAACTGCATTCGCTGCCACACAGACATTGGCGCTCTGCTAAAGCATTGCTTCGTAATGGGGCAACACTCTGTATCTCTCTCTGGCAGAGCCCGGCTGCCAAATTGGAAACGTCCAGAGATTGCGCCCACAGGAAAGCTGCCAGCACTGAAAGCTCTAGCTGGTTTTCACTGTCCCTTGGAACTGCATTCGCTGCCACACAGACATTGGCGCTCTGCTAAAGCATTGCTTCGTAATGGGGCAACACTGTATCTCTCTCTGGCAGAGCCCGGCTGCCAAATTGGAAACGTCCAGAGATTGCGCCCACAGGAAAGCTGCCAGCACTGAAAGCTCTAGCTGGTTTTCACTGTCCCTTGGAACTGCATTCGCTGCCACACAGACATTCGCGCTCTGCTAAAGCATTGCTTCGTAATGGGGCAACACTCTGTATCTCTCTCTGGCAGAGCCCGGCTGCCAAATTGGAAACGTCCAGAGATTGTGCCCACAGGAAAGCTGCCAGCACTGAAAGCTCTAGCTGGTTTTCACTGTCCCTTGGAACTGCATTCGCTGCCACACAGACATTCGCGCTCTGCTAAAGCATTGCTTCGTAATGGGGCAACACTCTGTATCTCTCTCTGGCAGAGCCCGGCTGCCAAATTGGAAACGTCCAGAGATTGCGCCCACAGGAAAGCTGCCAGCACTGAAAGCTCTAGCTGGTTTTCACTGTCCCTTGGAACTGCATTCGCTGCCACACAGACATTCGCGCTCTGCTAAAGCATTGCTTCGTAATGGGGCAACACTCTGTATCTCTCTCTGGCAGAGCCCGGCTGTCAAATTGGAAACGTCCAGAGATTGCGCCCACAGGAAAGCTGCCAGCACTGAAAGCTCTAGCTGGTTTTCACTGTCCCTTGGAACTGCATTCGCTGCCACACAGACATTCGCGCTCTGCTAAAGCATTGCTTCGTAATGGGGCAACACTCTGTATCTCTCTCTGGCAGAGCCCGGCTGCCAAATTGGAAACGTCCAGACATTGCGCCCACAGGAAAGCTGCCAGCACTGAAAGCTCTAGCTGGTTTTCACTGTCCCTTGGAACTGCATTCGCTGCCACACAGACATTCGCGCTCTGCTAAAGCATTGCTTCGTAATGGGGCAACACTCTGTATCTCTCTCTGGCAGAGCCCGGCTGCCAAATTGGAAACGTCCAGAGATTGCGCCCACAGGAAAGCTGCCAGCACTGAAAGCTCTAGCTGGTTTTCACTGTCCCTTGGAACTGCATTCGCTGCCACACAGACATTCGCGCTCTGCTAAAGCATTGCTTCGTAATGGGGCAACACTCTGTATCTCTCTCTGGCAGAGCCCGGCTGCCAAATTGGAAACGTCCAGAGATTGCGCCCACAGGAAAGCTGCCAGCACTGAAAGCTCTAGCTGGTTTTCACTGTCCCTTGGAACTGCATTCGCTGCCACACAGACATTCGCGCTCTGCTAAAGCATTGCTTCGTAATGGGGCAACACTCTGTATCTCTCTCTGGCAGAGCCCGGCTGCCAAATTGGAAACGTCCAGAGATTGCGCCCACAGGAAAGCTGCCAGCACTGAAAGCTCTAGCTGGTTTTCACTGTCCCTTGGAACTGCATTCGCTGCCACACAGACATTGGCGCTCTGCTAAAGCATTGCTTCGTAATGGGGCAACACTCTGTATCTCTCTCTGGCAGAGCCCGGCTGCCAAATTGGAAACGTCCAGACATTGCGCCCACAGGAAAGCTGCCAGCACTGAAAGCTCTAGCTGGTTTTCACTGTCCCTTGGAACTGCATTCGCTGCCACACAGACATTCGCGCTCTGCTAAAGCATTGCTTCGTAATGGGGCAACACTCTGTATCTCTCTCTGGCAGAGCCCGGCTGCCAAATTGGAAACGTCCAGAGATTGCGCCCACAGGAAAGCTGCCAGCACTGAAAGCTCTAGGTGGTTTTCACATTCCCTTGGAACTGCATTCGCTGCCACACAGACATTCGCGCTCTGCTAAAGCATTGCTTCGTAATGGGGCAACACTCTGTATCTCTCTCTGGCAGAGCCCGGCTGCCAAATTGGAAACGTCCAGACATTGCGCCCACAGGAAAGCTGCCAGCACTGAAAGCTCTAGCTGGTTTTCACTGTCCCTTGGAACTGCATTCGCTGCCACACAGACATTCGCGCTCTGCTAAAGCATTGCTTCGTAATGGGGCAACACTCTGTATCTCTCTCTGGCAGAGCCCGGCTGCCAAATTGGAAACGTCCAGAGATTGCACCCACAGGAAAGCTGCCAGCACTGAAAGCTCTAGCTGGTTTTCACTGTCCCTTGGAACTGCATTCGCTGCCACACAGACATTCGCGCTCTGCTAAAGCATTGCTTCGTAATGGGGCAACACTCTGTATCTCTCTCTGGCAGAGCCCGGCTGCCAAATTGGAAACGTCCAGACATTGCGCCCACAGGAAAGCTGCCAGCACTGAAAGCTCTAGCTGGTTTTCACTGTCCCTTGGAACTGCATTCGCTGCCACACAGACATTCGCGCTCTGCTAAAGCATTGCTTCGTAATGGGGCAACACTCTGTATCTCTCTCTGGCAGAGCCCGGCTGCCAAATTGGAAACGTCCAGAGATTGTGCCCACAGGAAAGCTGCCAGCACTGAAAGCTCTAGCTGGTTTTCACTGTCCCTTGGAACTGCATTCGCTGCCACACAGACATTCGCGCTCTGCTAAAGCATTGCTTCGTAATGGGGCAACACTCTGTATCTCTCTCTGGCAGAGCCCGGCTGCCAAATTGGAAACGTCCAGAGATTGCGCCCACAGGAAAGCTGCCAGCACTGAAAGCTCTAGCTGGTTTTCACTGTCCCTTGGAACTGCATTCGCTGCCACACAGACATTCGCGCTCTGCTAAAGCATTGCTTCGTAATGGGGCAACACTCTGTATCTCTCTCTGGCAGAGCCCGGCTGTCAAATTGGAAACGTCCAGAGATTGCGCCCACAGGAAAGCTGCCAGCACTGAAAGCTCTAGCTGGTTTTCACTGTCCCTTGGAACTGCATTCGCTGCCACACAGACATTCGCGCTCTGCTAAAGCATTGCTTCGTAATGGGGCAACACTCTGTATCTCTCTCTGGCAGAGCCCGGCTGCCAAATTGGAAACGTCCAGACATTGCGCCCACAGGAAAGCTGCCAGCACTGAAAGCTCTAGCTGGTTTTCACTGTCCCTTGGAACTGCATTCGCTGCCACACAGACATTCGCGCTCTGCTAAAGCATTGCTTCGTAATGGGGCAACACTCTGTATCTCTCTCTGGCAGAGCCCGGCTGCCAAATTGGAAACGTCCAGAGATTGCGCCCACAGGAAAGCTGCCAGCACTGAAAGCTCTAGCTGGTTTTCACTGTCCCTTGGAACTGCATTCGCTGCCACACAGACATTCGCGCTCTGCTAAAGCATTGCTTCGTAATGGGGCAACACTCTGTATCTCTCTCTGGCAGAGCCCGGCTGCCAAATTGGAAACGTCCAGAGATTGCGCCCACAGGAAAGCTGCCAGCACTGAAAGCTCTAGCTGGTTTTCACTGTCCCTTGGAACTGCATTCGCTGCCACACAGACATTCGCGCTCTGCTAAAGCATTGCTTCGTAATGGGGCAACACTCTGTATCTCTCTCTGGCAGAGCCCGGCTGCCAAATTGGAAACGTCCAGAGATTGCGCCCACAGGAAAGCTGCCAGCACTGAAAGCTCTAGCTGGTTTTCACTGTCCCTTGGAACTGCATTCGCTGCCACACAGACATTGGCGCTCTGCTAAAGCATTGCTTCGTAATGGGGCAACACTCTGTATCTCTCTCTGGCAGAGCCCGGCTGCCAAATTGGAAACGTCCAGACATTGCGCCCACAGGAAAGCTGCCAGCACTGAAAGCTCTAGCTGGTTTTCACTGTCCCTTGGAACTGCATTCGCTGCCACACAGACATTCGCGCTCTGCTAAAGCATTGCTTCGTAATGGGGCAACACTCTGTATCTCTCTCTGGCAGAGCCCGGCTGCCAAATTGGAAACGTCCAGAGATTGCGCCCACAGGAAAGCTGCCAGCACTGAAAGCTCTAGGTGGTTTTCACATTCCCTTGGAACTGCATTCGCTGCCACACAGACATTCGCGCTCTGCTAAAGCATTGCTTCGTAATGGGGCAACACTCTGTATCTCTCTCTGGCAGAGCCCGGCTGCCAAATTGGAAACGTCCAGACATTGTGCCCACAGGAAAGCTGCCAGCACTGAAAGCTCTAGCTGGTTTTCACTGTCCCTTGGAACTGCATTCGCTGCCACACAGACATTCGCGCTCTGCTAAAGCATTGCTTCGTAATGGGGCAACACTCTGTATCTCTCTCTGGCAGAGCCCGGCTGCCAAATTGGAAACGTCCAGAGATTGCGCCCACAGGAAAGCTGCCAGCACTGAAAGCTCTAGCTGGTTTTCACTGTCCCTTGGAACTGCATTCGCTGCCACACAGACATTCGCGCTCTGCTAAAGCATTGCTTCGTAATGGGGCAACACTCTGTATCTCTCTCTGGCAGAGCCCGGCTGCCAAATTGGAAACGTCCAGACATTGCGCCCACAGGAAAGCTGCCAGCACTGAAAGCTCTAGCTGGTTTTCACTGTCCCTTGGAACTGCATTCGCTGCCACACAGACATTCGCGCTCTGCTAAAGCATTGCTTCCTAATGGGGCAACACTCTGTATCTCTCTCTGGCAGAGCCCGGCTGCCAAATTGGAAACGTCCAGACATTGCGCCCACAGGAAAGCTGCCAGCACTGAAAGCTCTAGCTGGTTTTCACTGTCCCTTGGAACTGCATTCGCTGCCACACAGACATTCGCGCTCTGCTAAAGCATTGCTTCGTAATGGGGCAACACTCTGTATCTCTCTGTGGCAGAGCCCGGCTGCCAAATTGGAAACGTCCAGAGATTGCGCCCACAGGAAAGCTGCCAGCACTGAAAGCTCTAGCTGGTTTTCACTGTCCCTTGGAACTGCATTCGCTGCCACACAGACATTCGCGCTCTGCTAAAGCATTGCTTCGTAATGGGGCAACACTCTGTATCTCTCTCTGGCAGAGCCCGGCTGCCAAATTGGAAACGTCCAGAGATTGCGCCCACAGGAAAGCTGCCAGCACTGAAAGCTCTAGCTGGTTTTCACTGTCCCTTGGAACTGCATTCGCTGCCACACAGACATTCGCGCTCTGCTAAAGCATTGCTTCGTAATGGGGCAACACTCTGTATCTCTCTCTGGCAGAGCCCGGCTGCCAAATTGGAAACGTCCAGAGATTGCGCCCACAGGAAAGCTGCCAGCACTGAAAGCTCTAGCTGGTTTTCACTGTCCCTTGGAACTGCATTCGCTGCCACACAGACATTCGCGCTCTGCTAAAACATTGCTTCGTAATGGGGAAACACTCTGTATCTCTCTGTGGCAGAGCCCGGCTGCCAAATTGGAAACGTCCAGAGATTGCGCCCACAGGAAAGCTGCCAGCACTGAAAGCTCTAGCTGGTTTTCACTGTCCCTTGGAACTGCATTCGCTGCCACACAGACATTCGCGCTCTGCTAAAGCATTGCTTCGTAATGGGGCAACACTCTGTATCTCTCTCTGGCAGAGCCCGGCTGCCAAATTGGAAACGTCCAGAGATTGCACCCACAGGAAAGCTGCCAGCACTGAAAGCTCTAGCTGGTTTTCACTGTCCCTTGGAACTGCATTCGCTGCCACACAGACATTCGCGCTCTGCTAAAGCATTGCTTCGTAATGGGGCAACACTCTGTATCTCTCTCTGGCAGAGCCCGGCTGCCAAATTGGAAACGTCCAGACATTGCGCCCACAGGAAAGCTGCCAGCACTGAAAGCTCTAGCTGGTTTTCACTGTCCCTTGGAACTGCATTCGCTGCCACACAGACATTCGCGCTCTGCTAAAGCATTGCTTCCTAATGGGGCAACACTCTGTATCTCTCTCTGGCAGAGCCCGGCTGCCAAATTGGAAACGTCCAGACATTGCGCCCACAGGAAAGCTGCCAGCACTGAAAGCTCTAGCTGGTTTTCACTGTCCCTTGGAACTGCATTCGCTGCCACACAGACATTCGCGCTCTGCTAAAGCATTGCTTCGTAATGGGGCAACACTCTGTATCTCTCTGTGGCAGAGCCCGGCTGCCAAATTGGAAACGTCCAGAGATTGCGCCCACAGGAAAGCTGCCAGCACTGAAAGCTCTAGCTGGTTTTCACTGTCCCTTGGAACTGCATTCGCTGCCACACAGACATTCGCGCTCTGCTAAAGCATTGCTTCGTAATGGGGCAACACTCTGTATCTCTCTCTGGCAGAGCCCGGCTGCCAAATTGGAAACGTCCAGAGATTGCGCCCACAGGAAAGCTGCCAGCACTGAAAGCTCTAGCTGGTTTTCACTGTCCCTTGGAACTGCATTCGCTGCCACACAGACATTCGCGCTCTGCTAAAGCATTGCTTCGTAATGGGGCAACACTCTGTATCTCTCTCTGGCAGAGCCCGGCTGCCAAATTGGAAACGTCCAGAGATTGCGCCCACAGGAAAGCTGCCAGCACTGAAAGCTCTAGCTGGTTTTCACTGTCCCTTGGAACTGCATTCGCTGCCACACAGACATTCGCGCTCTGCTAAAGCATTGCTTCGTAATGGGGCAACACTCTGTATCTCTCTCTGGCAGAGCCCGGCTGCCAAATTGGAAACGTCCAGAGATTGCACCCACAGGAAAGCTGCCAGCACTGAAAGCTCTAGCTGGTTTTCACTGTCCCTTGGAACTGCATTCGCTGCCACACAGACATTCGCGCTCTGCTAAAGCATTGCTTCGTAATGGGGCAACACTCTGTATCTCTCTCTGGCAGAGCCCGGCTGCCAAATTGGAAACGTCCAGACATTGCGCCCACAGGAAAGCTGCCAGCACTGAAAGCTCTAGCTGGTTTTCACTGTCCCTTGGAACTGCATTCGCTGCCACACAGACATTCGCGCTCTGCTAAAGCATTGCTTCGTAATGGGGCAACACTCTGTATCTCTCTCTGGCAGAGCCCGGCTGCCAAATTGGAAACGTCCAGAGATTGCGCCCACAGGAAAGCTGCCAGCACTGAAAGCTCTAGCTGGTTTTCACTGTCCCTTGGAACTGCATTCGCTGCCACACAGACATTCGCGCTCTGCTAAAGCATTGCTTCGTAATGGGGCAACACTCTGTATCTCTCTCTGGCAGAGCCCGGCTGTCAAATTGGAAACGTCCAGAGATTGCGCCCACAGGAAAGCTGCCAGCACTGAAAGCTCTAGCTGGTTTTCACTGTCCCTTGGAACTGCATTCGCTGCCACACAGACATTCGCGCTCTGCTAAAGCATTGCTTCGTAATGGGGCAACACTCTGTATCTCTCTCTGGCAGAGCCCGGCTGCCAAATTGGAAACGTCCAGAGATTGCGCCCACAGGAAAGCTGCCAGCACTGAAAGCTCTAGCTGGTTTTCACTGTCCCTTGGAACTGCATTCGCTGCCACACAGACATTCGCGCTCTGCTAAAGCATTGCTTCGTAATGGGGCAACACTCTGTATCTCTCTCTGGCAGAGCCCGGCTGCCAAATTGGAAACGTCCAGAGATTGCGCCCACAGGAAAGCTGCCAGCACTGAAAGCTCTAGCTGGTTTTCACTGTCCCTTGGAACTGCATTCGCTGCCACACAGACATTCGCGCTCTGCTAAAGCATTGCTTCGTAATGGGGCAACACTCTGTATCTCTCTCTGGCAGAGCCCGGCTGCCAAATTGGAAACGTCCAGACATTGCGCCCACAGGAAAGCTGCCAGCACTGAAAGCTCTAGCTGGTTTTCACTGTCCCTTGGAACTGCATTCGCTGCCACACAGACATTCGCGCTCTGCTAAAGCATTGCTTCGTAATGGGGCAACACTCTGTATCTCTCTGTGGCAGAGCCCGGCTGCCAAATTGGAAACGTCCAGAGATTGCGCCCACAGGAAAGCTGCCAGCACTGAAAGCTCTAGCTGGTTTTCACTGTCCCTTGGAACTGCATTCGCTGCCACACAGACATTCGTGCTCAGCTATAGCATTGCTAGGTAAGGGGGCAACATTCTTTATCTCTCTGTGGCAGAGCCCGGCTGCCAAATTGGAAACGTCCAGAAATTGCGCCCACAGGAAAGCTGCCAGCACTGAAAGCTCTAGCTGGTTTGCACTGTCCCTTGGAACTGCATTCGCTGCCACACAGACATTCGCGCTCTGCTAAAGCATTGCTTCGTAATGGGGCAACACTCTGTATCTCTCTCTGGCAGAGCCCGGCTGCCAAATTGGAAACGTCCAGACATTGCGCCCACAGGAAAGCTGCCAGCACTGAAAGCTCTAGCTGGTTTTCACTCTGCCTTGGAACTGCATTCGCTGCCACACAGACATTCGCGCTCTGCTAAAGCATTGCTTCGTAATGGGGCAACACTGTGTATCTCTCTCTGGCAGAGCCCGGCTGCCAAATTGGAAACGTCCAGAGATTGCGCCCACAGGAAAGCTGCCAGCACTGAAAGCTCTAGCTGGTTTTCACTGTCCCTTGGAACTGCATTCGCTGCCACACAGACATTCGCGCTCTGCTAAAGCATTGCTTCGTAATGGGGCAACACTCTGTATCTCTCTCTGGCAGAGCCCGGCTGCCAAATTGGAAACGTCCAGACATTGCGCCCACAGGAAAGCTGCCAGCACTGAAAGCTCTAGCTGGTTTTCACTGTCCCTTGGAACTGCATTCGCTGCCACACAGACATTCGCGCTCTGCTAAAGCATTGCTTCGTAATGGGGCAACACTCTGTATCTCTCTCTGTGGCAGAGCCCGGCTGCCAAATTGGAAACGTCCAGACATTGCGCCCACAGGAAAGCTGCCAGCACTGAAAGCTCTAGCTGGTTTTCACTGTCCCTTGGAACTGCATTCGCTGCCACACAGACATTCGCGCTCTGCTAAAGCATTGCTTCGTAATGGGGCAACACTCTGTATCTCTCTCTGGCAGAGCCCGGCTGCCAAATTGGAAACGTCCAGAGATTGCGCCCACAGGAAAGCTGCCAGCACTGAAAGCTCTAGCTGGTTTTCACTGTCCCTTGGAACTGCATTCGCTGCCACACAGACATTCGCGCTCTGCTAAAGCATTGCTTCGTAATGGGGCAACACTCTGTATCTCTCTCTGGCAGAGCCCGGCTGCCAAATTGGAAACGTCCAGAGATTGCGCCCACAGGAAAGCTGCCAGCACTGAAAGCTCTAGCTGGTTTTCACTGTCCCTTGGAACTGCATTCGCTGCCACACAGACATTCGTGCTCTGCTAAAGCATTGCTTCGTAATGGGGCAACACTCTGTATCTCTCTCTGGCAGAGCCCGGCTGCCAAATTGGAAACGTCCAGAGATTGCGCCCACAGGAAAGCTGCCAGCACTGAAAGCTCTAGCTGGTTTTCACTGTCCCTTGGAACTGCATTCGCTGCCACACAGACATTCGCGCTCTGCTAAAGCATTGCTTCGTAATGGGGCAACACTCTGTATCTCTCTCTGGCAGAGCCCGGCTGCCAAATTGGAAACGTCCAGAGATTGCGCCCACAGGAAAGCTGCCAGCACTGAAAGCTCTAGCTGGTTTTCACTGTCCCTTGGAACTGCATTCGCTGCCACACAGACATTCGTGCTCAGCTATAGCATTGCTAGGTAAGGGGGCAACATTCTTTATCTCTCTGTGGCAGAGCCCGGCTGCCAAATTGGAAACGTCCAGACATTGCGCCCACAGGAAAGCTGCCAGCACTGAAAGCTCTAGCTGGTTTGCACTGTCCCTTGGAACTGCATTCGCTGCCACACAGACATTCGCGCTCTGCTAAAGCATTGCTTCGTAATGGGGCAACACTCTGTATCTCTCTCTGGCAGAGCCCGGCTGCCAAATTGGAAACGTCCAGACATTGCGCCCACAGGAAAGCTGCCAGCACTGAAAGCTCTAGCTGGTTTTCACTGTCCCTTGGAACTGCATTCGCTGCCACACAGACATTCGCGCTCTGCTAAAGCATTGCTTCGTAATGGGGCAACACTCTGTATCTCTCTCTGGCAGAGCCCGGCTGCCAAATTGGAAACGTCCAGAGATTGCGCCCACAGGAAAGCTGCCAGCACTGAAAGCTCTAGCTGGTTTTCACTGTCCCTTGGAACTGCATTCGCTGCCACACAGACATTCGCGCTCTGCTAAAGCATTGCTTCGTAATGGGGCAACACTCTGTATCTCTCTCTGGCAGAGCCCGGCTGCCAAATTGGAAACGTCCAGACATTGCGCCCACAGGAAAGCTGCCAGCACTGAAAGCTCTAGCTGGTTTTCACTGTCCCTTGGAACTGCATTCGCTGCCACACAGACATTCGCGCTCTGCTAAAGCATTGCTTCGTAATGGGGCAACACTCTGTATCTCTCTGTGGCAGAGCCCGGCTGCCAAATTGGAAACGTCCAGAGATTGCGCCCACAGGAAAGCTGCCAGCACTGAAAGCTCTAGCTGGTTTTCACTGTCCCTTGGAACTGCATTCGCTGCCACACAGACATTCGCGCTCTGCTAAAGCATTGCTTCGTAATGGGGCAACACTCTGTATCTCTCTGTGGCAGAGCCCGGCTGCCAAATTGGAAACGTCCAGAGATTGCGCCCACAGGAAAGCTGCCAGCACTGAAAGCTCTAGCTGGTTTTCACTGTCCCTTGGAACTGCATTCGCTGCCACACAGACATTCGCGCTCTGCTAAAGCATTGCTTCGTAATGGGGCAACACTCTGTATCTCTCTCTGGCAGAGCCCGGCTGTCAAATTGGAAACGTCCAGAGATTGCGCCCACAGGAAAGCTGCCAGCACTGAAAGCTCTAGCTGGTTTTCACTGTCCCTTGGAACTGCATTCGCTGCCACACAGACATTCGCGCTCTGCTAAAGCATTGCTTCGTAATGGGGCAACACTCTGTATCTCTCTCTGGCAGAGCCCGGCTACCAAATTGGAAACGTCCAGACATTGCGCCCACAGGAAAGCTGCCAGCACTGAAAGCTCTAGCTGGTTTTCACTGTCCCTTGGAACTGCATTCGCTGCCACACAGACATTCGCGCTCTGCTAAAGCTTAACTTGGTAACTGGGCAACACTCTGTATCTCTCTCTGGCAGAGCCCGGCTGCCAAATTGGAAACGTCCAGAGATTGCGCCCACAGGAAAGCTGCCAGCACTGAAAGCTCTAGCTGGTTTTCACTGTCCCTTGGAACTGCATTCGCTGCCACACAGACATTCGCGCTCTGCTAAAGCATTGCTTCCTAATGGGGCAACACTCTGTATCTCTCTCTGGCAGAGCCCGGCTGCCAAATTGGAAACGTCCAGACATTGCGCCCACAGGAAAGCTGCCAGCACTGAAAGCTCTAGCTGGTTTTCACTGTCCCTTGGAACTGCATTCGCTGCCACACAGACATTCGTGCTCTGCTAAAGCATTGCTTCGTAATGGGGCAACACTCTGTATCTCTCTCTGGCAGAGCCCGGCTGCCAAATTGGAAACGTCCAGAGATTGCGCCCACAGGAAAGCTGCCAGCACTGAAAGCTCTAGCTGGTTTTCACTGTCCCTTGGAACTGCATTCGCTGCCACACAGACATTCGCGCTCTGCTAAAGCATTGCTTCGTAATGGGGCAACACTCTGTATCTCTCTCTGGCAGAGCCCGGCTGCCAAATTGGAAACGTCCAGAGATTGCACCCACAGGAAAGCTGCCAGCACTGAAAGCTCTAGCTGGTTTTCACTGTCCCTTGGAACTGCATTCGCTGCCACACAGACATTCGCGCTCTGCTAAAGCATTGCTTCGTAATGGGGCAACACTCTGTATCTCTCTCTGGCAGAGCCCGGCTGCCAAATTGGAAACGTCCAGAGATTGCGCCCACAGGAAAGCTGCCAGCACTGAAAGCTCTAGCTGGTTTTCACTGTCCCTTGGAACTGCATTCGCTGCCACACAGACATTCGTGCTCAGCTATAGCATTGCTAGGTAAGGGGGCAACATTCTTTATCTCTCTGTGGCAGAGCCCGGCTGCCAAATTGGAAACGTCCAGAGATTGCGCCCACAGGAAAGCTGCCAGCACTGAAAGCTCTAGCTGGTTTTCACTGTCCCTTGGAACTGCATTCGCTGCCACACAGACATTCGCGCTCTGCTAAAGCATTGCTTCGTAATGGGGCAACACTCTGTATCTCTCTCTGGCAGAGCCCGGCTGCCAAATTGGAAACGTCCAGACATTGCGCCCACAGGAAAGCTGCCAGCACTGAAAGCTCTAGCTGGTTTTCACTCTCCCTTGGAACTGCATTCGCTGCCACACAGACATTCGCGCTCTGCTAAAGCATTGCTTCGTAATGGGGCAACACTCTGTATCTCTCTCTGGCAGAGCCCGGCTGCCAAATTGGAAACGTCCAGAGATTGCGCCCACAGGAAAGCTGCCAGCACTGAAAGTTCTAGCTGGTTTTCACTGTCCCTTGGAACTGCATTCGCTGCCACACAGACATTCGCGCTCTGCTAAAGCATTGCTTCCTAATGGGGCAACACTCTGTATCTCTCTCTGGCAGAGCCCGGCTGCCAAATTGGAAACGTGCAGAGATTGCGCCCACAGGAAAGCTGCCAGCACTGAAAGCTCTAGCTGGTTTTCACTGTCCCTTGGAACTGCATTCGCTGCCACACAGACATTCGCGCTCTGCTAAAGCATTGCTTCGTAATGGGGCAACACTCTGTATCTCTCTCTGGCAGAGCCCGGCTGCCAAATTGGAAACGTCCAGAGATTGCGCCCACAGGAAAGCTGCCAGCACTGAAAGCTCTAGCTGGTGTTCACTGTCCCTTGGAACTGCATTCGCTGCCACACAGACATTCGCGCTCTGCTAAAGCATTGCTTCGTAATGGGGCAACACTCTGTATCTCTCTCTGGCAGAGCCCGGCTGCCAAATTGGAAACGTCGAGAGATTGCGCCCACAGGAAAGCTGCCAGCACTGAAAGCTCTAGCTGGTTTTCACTGTCCCTTGGAACTGCATTCGCTGCCACACAGACATTCGTGCTCAGCTTTAGCATTGCTAGGTAAGGGGGCAACATTCTTTATCTCTCTGTGGCAGAGCCCGGCTGCGAAATTGGAAACGTCCAGAGATTGCACCCACAGGAAAGCTGCCAGCACTGAAAGCTCTAGCTGGTTTTCACTGTCCCTTGGAACTGCATTCGCTGCCACACAGACATTCGCGCTCTGCTAAAGCATTGCTTCGTAATGGGGCAACACTCTGTATCTCTCTCTGGCAGAGCCCGGCTGCCAAATTGGAAACGTCCAGAGATTGCGCCCACAGGAAAGCTGCCAGCACTGAAAGCTCTAGCTGGTTTTCACTGTCCCTTGGAACTGCATTCGCTGCCACACAGACATTCGTGCTCAGCTTTAGCATTGCTAGGTAAGGGGGCAACATTCTTTATCTCTCTGTGGCAGAGCCCGGCTGCCAAATTGGAAACGTCCAGAGATTGCACCCACAGGAAAGCTGCCAGCACTGAAAGCTCTAGCTGGTTTTCACTGTCCCTTGGAACTGCATTCGCTGCCACACAGACATTCGCGCTCTGCTAAAGCATTGCTTCGTAATGGGGCAACACTCTGTATCTCTCTCTGGCAGAGCCCGGCTGCCAAATTGGAAACGTCCAGAGATTGCGCCCACAGGAAAGCTGCCAGCACTGAAAGCTCTAGCTGGTTTTCACTGTCCCTTGGAACTGCATTCGCTGCCACACAGACATTCGCGCTCTGCTAAAGCATTGCTTCGTAATGGGGCAACACTCTGTATCTCTCTCTGGCAGAGCCCGGCTGCCAAATTGGAAACGTCCAGACATTGCGCCCACAGGAAAGCTGCCAGCACTGAAAGTTCTAGCTGGTTTTCACTGTCCCTTGGAACTGCATTCGCTGCCACACAGACATTCGCGCTCTGCTAAAGCATTGCTTCGTAATGGGGCAACACTCTGTATCTCTCTCTGGCAGAGCCCGGCTGCCAAATTGGAAACGTCCAGACATTGCGCCCACAGGAAAGCTGCCAGCACTGAAAGCTCTAGCTGGTTTTCACTGTCCCTTGGAACTGCATTCGCTGCCACACAGACATTCGCGCTCTGCTAAAGCATTGCTTCGTAATGGGGCAACACTCTGTATCTCTCTCTGGCAGAGCCCGGCTGCCAAATTGGAAACGTCCAGACATTGCGCCCACAGGAAAGCTGCCAGCACTGAAAGCTCTAGCTGGTTTTCACTGTCCCTTGGAACTGCATTCGCTGCCACACAGACATTCGCGCTCTGCTAAAGCATTGCTTCGTAATGGGGCAACACTCTGTATCTCTCTCTGGCAGAGCCCGGCTGCCAAATTGGAATCGTCCAGACATTGCGCCCACAGGAAAGCTGCCAGCACTGAAAGCTCTAGCTGGTTTTCACTGTCCCTTGGAACTGCATTCGCTGCCACACAGACATTCGCGCTCTGCTAAAGCATTGCTTCGTAATGGGGCAACACTCTGTATCTCTCTCTGGCAGAGCCCGGCTGCCAAATTGGAAACGTCCAGACATTGCGCCCACAGGAAAGCTGCCAGCACTGAAAGCTCTAGCTGGTTTTCACTGTCCCTTGGAACTGCATTCGCTGCCACACAGACATTCGCGCTCTGCTAAAGCATTGCTTCGTAATGGGGCAACACTGTATCTCTCTCTGGCAGAGCCCGGCTGCCAAATTGGAAACGTCCAGAGATTGCGCCCACAGGAAAGCTGCCAGCACTGAAAGCTCTAGCTGGTTTTCACTGTCCCTTGGAACTGCATTCGCTGCCACACAGACATTCGCGCTCTGCTAAAGCATTGCTTCCTAATGGGGCAACACTCTGTATCTCTCTCTGGCAGAGCCCGGCTGCCAAATTGGAAACGTCCAGAGATTGCACCCACAGGAAAGCTGCCAGCACTGAAAGCTCTAGCTGGTTTTCACTGTCCCTTGGAACTGCATTCGCTGCCACACAGACATTCGCGCTCTGCTAAAGCATTGCTTCGTAATGGGGCAACACTCTGTATCTCTCTCTGGCAGAGCCCGGCTGCCAAATTGGAAACGTCCAGAGATTGCGCCCACAGGAAAGCTGCCAGCACTGAAAGCTCTAGGTGGTTTTCACATTCCCTTGGAACTGCATTCGCTGCCACACAGACATTCGTGCTCAGCTATAGCATTGCTTGGTAAGGGGGCAACATTCTTTATCTCTCTGTGGCAGAGCCCGGCTGCCAAATTGGAAACGTCCAGACATTGCGCCCACAGGAAAGCTGCCAGCACTGAAAGCTCTAGCTGGTTTTCACTGTCCCTTGGAACTGCATTCGCTGCCACACAGACATTCGCGCTCTGCTAAAGCATTGCTTCGTAATGGGGCAACACTCTGTATCTCTCTCTGGCAGAGCCCGGCTGCCAAATTGGAAACGTCCAGACATTGCGCCCACAGGAAAGCTGCCAGCACTGAAAGCTCTAGCTGGTTTTCACTGTCCCTTGGAACTGCATTCGCTGCCACACAGACATTCGCGCTCTGCTAAAGCATTGCTTCGTAATGGGGCAACATTCTGTATCTCTCTCTGGCAGAGCCCGGCTGCCAAATTGGAAACGTCCAGACATTGCGCCCACAGGAAAGCTGCCAGCACTGAAAGCTCTAGCTGGTTTTCACTGTCCCTTGGAACTGCATTCGCTGCCACACAGACATTCGCGCTCTGCTAAAGCATTGCTTCGTAATGGGGCAACACTCTGTATCTCTCTCTGGCAGATCCCGGCTGCCAAATTGGAAACGTCCAGAGATTGCGCCCACAGGAAAGCTGCCAGCACTGAAAGCTCTAGGTGGTTTTCACATTCCCTTGGAACTGCATTCGCTGCCACACAGACATTCGTGCTCAGCTATAGCATTGCTTGGTAAGGGGGCAACATTCTTTATCTCTCTCTGGCAGAGCCCGGCTGCCAAATTGGAAACGTCCAGACATTGCGCCCACAGGAAAGCTGCCAGCACTGAAAGCTCTAGCTGGTTTTCACTGTCCCTTGGAACTGCATTCGCTGCCACACAGACATTCGCGCTCTGCTAAAGCATTGCTTCGTAATGGGGCAACACTCTGTATCTCTCTCTGGCAGAGCCCGGCTGCCAAATTGGAAACGTCCAGACATTGCGCCCACAGGAAAGCTGCCAGCACTGAAAGCTCTAGCTGGTTTTCACTGTCCCTTGGAACTGCATTCGCTGCCACACAGACATTCGCGCTCTGCTAAAGCATTGCTTCGTAATGGGGCAACATTCTGTATCTCTCTCTGGCAGAGCCCGGCTGCCAAATTGGAAACGTCCAGAGATTGCGCCCACAGGAAAGCTGCCAGCACTGAAAGCTCTAGCTGGTTTTCACTGTCCCTTGGAACTGCATTCGCTGCCACACAGACATTGGCGCTCTGCTAAAGCATTGCTTCCTAATGGGGCAACACTCTGTATCTCTCTCTGGCAGAGCCCGGCTGCCAAATTGGAAACGTCCAGAGATTGCGCCCACAGGAAAGCTGCCAGCACTGAAAGCTCTAGCTGGTTTTCACTGTCCCTTGGAACTGCATTCGCTGCCACACAGACATTCGCGCTCTGCTAAAGCATTGCTTCGTAATGGGGCAACACTCTGTATCTCTCTCTGGCAGAGCCCGGCTGCCAAATTGGAAACGTCCAGAGATTGCGCCCACAGGAAAGCTGCCAGCACTGAAAGCTCTAGCTGGTTTTCACTGTCCCTTGGAACTGCATTCGCTGCCACACAGACATTCGTGCTCAGCTATAGCATTGCTAGGTAAGGGGGCAACATTCTTTATCTCTCTGTGGCAGAGCCCGGCTGCCAAATTGGAAACGTCCAGAGATTGCGCCCACAGGAAAGCTGCCAGCACTGAAAGCTCTAGCTGGTTTTCACTGTCCCTTGGAACTGCATTCGCTGCCACACAGACATTCGCGCTCTGCTAAAGCATTGCTTCGTAATGGGGCAACACTCTGTATCTCTCTCTGGCAGAGCCCGGCTGCCAAATTGGAAACGTCCAGACATTGCGCCCACAGGAAAGCTGCCAGCACTGAAAGCTCTAGCTGGTTTTCACTGTCCCTTGGAACTGCATTCGCTGCCACACAGACATTCGCGCTCTGCTAAAGCATTGCTTCGTAATGGGGCAACACTCTGTATCTCTCTCTGGCAGAGCCCGGCTGCCAAATTGGAAACGTCCAGAGATTGCGACCACAGGAAAGCTGCCAGCACTGAAAGCTCTAGCTGGTTTTCACTGTCCCTTGGAACTGCATTCGCTGCCACACAGACATTCGCGCTCTGCTAAAGCATTGCTTCGTAATGGGGCAACACTGTATCTCTCTCTGGCAGAGCCCGGCTGCCAAATTGGAAACGTCCAGAGATTGCGCCCACAGGAAAGCTGCCAGCACTGAAAGCTCTAGCTGGTTTTCACTGTCCCTTGGAACTGCATTCGCTGCCACACAGACATTCGCGCTCTGCTAAAGCATTGCTTCCTAATGGGGCAACACTCTGTATCTCTCTCTGGCAGAGCCCGGCTGCCAAATTGGAAACGTCCAGACATTGCGCCCAGAGGAAAGCTGCCAGCACTGAAAGCTCTAGCTGGTTTTCACTGTCCCTTGGAACTGCATTCGCTGCCACACAGACATTCGCGCTCTGCTAAAGCATTGCTTCCTAATGGGGCAACACTCTGTATCTCTCTCTGGCAGAGCCCGGCTGCCAAATTGGAAACGTCCAGAGATTGCGCCCACAGGAAAGCTGCCAGCACTGAAAGCTCTAGCTGGTTTTCACTGTCCCTTGGAACTGCATTCGCTGCCACACAGACATTCGCGCTCTGCTAAAGCATTGCTTCGTAATGGGGCAACACTCTGTATCTCTCTCTGGCAGAGCCCGGCTGCCAAATTGGAAACGTCCAGAGATTGCGCCCACAGGAAAGCTGCCAGCACTGAAAGCTCTAGCTGGTTTTCACTGTCCCTTGGAACTGCATTCGCTGCCACACAGACATTCGTGCTCAGCTATAGCATTGCTTGGTAAGGGGGCAACATTCTTTATCTCTCTGTGGCAGAGCCCGGCTGCCAAATTGGAAACGTCCAGAGATTGCGCCCACAGGAAAGCTGCCAGCACTGAAAGCTCTAGCTGGTTTTCACTGTCCCTTGGAACTGCATTCGCTGCCACACAGACATTCGCGCTCTGCTAAAGCATTGCTTCGTAATGGGGCAACACTCTGTATCTCTCTCTGGCAGAGCCCGGCTGCCAAATTGGAAACGTCCAGAGATTGCGCCCACAGGAAAGCTGCCAGCACTGAAAGCTCTAGCTGGTTTTCACTGTCCCTTGGAACTGCATTCGCTGCCACACAGACATTCGCGCTCTGCTAAAGCATTGCTTCGTAATGGGGCAACACTCTGTATCTCTCTCTGGCAGAGCCCGGCTGCCAAATTGGAAACGTCCAGAGATTGCGCCCACAGGAAAGCTGCCAGCACTGAAAGCTCTAGCTGGTTTTCACTGTCCCTTGGAACTGCATTCGCTGCCACACAGACATTCGCGCTCTGCTAAAGCATTGCTTCGTAATGGGGCAACACTCTGTATCTCTCTGTGGCAGAGCCCGGCTGCCAAATTGGAAACGTCCAGACATTGCGCCCACAGGAAAGCTGCCAGCACTGAAAGCTCTAGCTGGTTTTCACTGTCCCTTGGAACTGCATTCGCTGCCACACAGACATTCGCGCTCTGCTAAAGCATTGCTTCGTAATGGGGCAACACTCTGTATCTCTCTCTGGCAGAGCCCGGCTGCCAAATTGGAAACGTCCAGACATTGCGCCCACAGGAAAGCTGCCAGCACTGAAAGCTCTAGCTGGTTTTCCCTGTCCCTTGGAACTGCATTCGCTGCCACACAGACATTCGCGCTCTGCTAAAGCATTGCTTCG
Source organism: Mycteria americana (assembly GCF_035582795.1). Lineage (NCBI taxonomy): Eukaryota > Metazoa > Chordata > Aves > Ciconiiformes > Ciconiidae > Mycteria > Mycteria americana. The sequence goes on along the minus strand of NW_027445462.1, from coordinate 138,295 downwards.
TAATGGGGCAACACTCTGTATCTCTCTCTGGCAGAGCCCGGCTGCCAAATTGGAAACGTCCAGAGATTGCGACCACAGGAAAGCTGCCAGCACTGAAAGCTCTAGCTGGTTTTCACTGTCCCTTGGAACTGCATTCGCTGCCACACAGACATTCGCGCTCTGCTAAAGCATTGCTTCGTAATGGGGCAACACTGTATCTCTCTCTGGCAGAGCCCGGCTGCCAAATTGGAAACGTCCAGAGATTGCGCCCACAGGAAAGCTGCCAGCACTGAAAGCTCTAGCTGGTTTTCACTGTCCCTTGGAACTGCATTCGCTGCCACACAGACATTCGCGCTCTGCTAAAGCATTGCTTCCTAATGGGGCAACACTCTGTATCTCTCTCTGGCAGAGCCCGGCTGCCAAATTGGAAACGTCCAGACATTGCGCCCACAGGAAAGCTGCCAGCACTGAAAGCTCTAGCTGGTTTTCACTGTCCCTTGGAACTGCATTCGCTGCCACACAGACATTGGCGCTCTGCTAAAGCATTGCTTCGTAATGGGGCAACACTCTGTATCTCTCTCTGGCAGAGCCCGGCTGCCAAATTGGAAACGTCCAGAGATTGCGCCCACAGGAAAGCTGCCAGCACTGAAAGCTCTAGCTGGTTTTCACTGTCCCTTGGAACTGCATTCGCTGCCACACAGACATTCGCGCTCTGCTAAAGCATTGCTTCCTAATGGGGCAACACTCTGTATCTCTCTCTGGCAGAGCCCGGCTGCCAAATTGGAAACGTCCAGAGATTGCGCCCACAGGAAAGCTGCCAGCACTGAAAGCTCTAGCTGGTTTTCACTGTCCCTTGGAACTGCATTCGCTGCCACACAGACATTCGTGCTCAGCTATAGCATTGCTTGGTAAGGGGGCAACATTCTTTATCTCTCTGTGGCAGAGCCCGGCTGCCAAATTGGAAACGTCCAGAGATTGCGCCCACAGGAAAGCTGCCAGCACTGAAAGCTCTAGCTGGTTTTCACTGTCCCTTGGAACTGCATTCGCTGCCACACAGACATTCGTGCTCAGCTATAGCATTGCTTGGTAAGGGGGCAACATTCTTTATCTCTCTGTGGCAGAGCCCGGCTGCCAAATTGGAAACGTCCAGACATTGCGCCCACAGGAAAGCTGCCAGCACTGAAAGCTCTAGCTGGTTTTCACTGTCCCTTGGAACTGCATTCGCTGCCACACAGACATTCGCGCTCTGCTAAAGCATTGCTTCGTAATGGGGCAACACTCTGTATCTCTCTCTGGCAGAGCCCGGCTGCCAAATTGGAATCGTCCAGACATTGCGCCCACAGGAAAGCTGCCAGCACTGAAAGCTCTAGCTGGTTTTCACTGTCCCTTGGAACTGCATTCGCTGCCACACAGACATTCGCGCTCTGCTAAAGCATTGCTTCGTAATGGGGCAACACTCTGTATCTCTCTCTGGCAGAGCCCGGCTGCCAAATTGGAAACGTCCAGACATTGCGCCCACAGGAAAGCTGCCAGCACTGAAAGCTCTAGCTGGTTTTCACTGTCCCTTGGAACTGCATTCGCTGCCACACAGACATTCGCGCTCTGCTAAAGCATTGCTTCGTAATGGGGCAACACTGTATCTCTCTCTGGCAGAGCCCGGCTGCCAAATTGGAAACGTCCAGAGATTGCGCCCACAGGAAAGCTGCCAGCACTGAAAGCTCTAGCTGGTTTTCACTGTCCCTTGGAACTGCATTCGCTGCCACACAGACATTCGCGCTCTGCTAAAGCATTGCTTCGTAATGGGGCAACACTCTGTATCTCTCTCTGGCAGAGCCCGGCTGCCAAATTGGAAACGTCCAGAGATTGCACCCACAGGAAAGCTGCCAGCACTGAAAGCTCTAGCTGGTTTTCACTGTCCCTTGGAACTGCATTCGCTGCCACACAGACATTCGCGCTCTGCTAAAGCATTGCTTCGTAATGGGGCAACACTCTGTATCTCTCTCTGGCAGAGCCCGGCTGCCAAATTGGAAACGTCCAGACATTGCGCCCACAGGAAAGCTGCCAGCACTGAAAGCTCTAGCTGGTTTTCACTGTCCCTTGGAACTGCATTCGCTGCCACACAGACATTCGCGCTCTGCTAAAGCATTGCTTCGTAATGGGGCAACACTCTGTATCTCTCTCTGGCAGAGCCCGGCTGCCAAATTGGAAACGTCCAGACATTGCGCCCACAGGAAAGCTGCCAGCACTGAAAGCTCTAGCTGGTTTTCACTGTCCCTTGGAACTGCATTCGCTGCCACACAGACATTCGCGCTCTGCTAAAGCATTGCTTCGTAATGGGGCAACACTCTGTATCTCTCTCTGGCAGAGCCCGGCTGCCAAATTGGAATCGTCCAGACATTGCGCCCACAGGAAAGCTGCCAGCACTGAAAGCTCTAGCTGGTTTTCACTGTCCCTTGGAACTGCATTCGCTGCCACACAGACATTCGCGCTCTGCTAAAGCATTGCTTCGTAATGGGGCAACACTCTGTATCTCTCTCTGGCAGAGCCCGGCTGCCAAATTGGAAACGTCCAGACATTGCGCCCACAGGAAAGCTGCCAGCACTGAAAGCTCTAGCTGGTTTTCACTGTCCCTTGGAACTGCATTCGCTGCCACACAGACATTCGCGCTCTGCTAAAGCATTGCTTCGTAATGGGGCAACACTGTATCTCTCTCTGGCAGAGCCCGGCTGCCAAATTGGAAACGTCCAGAGATTGCGCCCACAGGAAAGCTGCCAGCACTGAAAGCTCTAGCTGGTTTTCACTGTCCCTTGGAACTGCATTCGCTGCCACACAGACATTCGCGCTCTGCTAAAGCATTGCTTCCTAATGGGGCAACACTCTGTATCTCTCTCTGGCAGAGCCCGGCTGCCAAATTGGAAACGTCCAGAGATTGCACCCACAGGAAAGCTGCCAGCACTGAAAGCTCTAGCTGGTTTTCACTGTCCCTTGGAACTGCATTCGCTGCCACACAGACATTCGCGCTCTGCTAAAGCATTGCTTCGTAATGGGGCAACACTCTGTATCTCTCTCTGGCAGAGCCCGGCTGCCAAATTGGAAACGTCCAGAGATTGCGCCCACAGGAAAGCTGCCAGCACTGAAAGCTCTAGGTGGTTTTCACATTCCCTTGGAACTGCATTCGCTGCCACACAGACATTCGTGCTCAGCTATAGCATTGCTTGGTAAGGGGGCAACATTCTTTATCTCTCTGTGGCAGAGCCCGGCTGCCAAATTGGAAACGTCCAGACATTGCGCCCACAGGAAAGCTGCCAGCACTGAAAGCTCTAGCTGGTTTTCACTGTCCCTTGGAACTGCATTCGCTGCCACACAGACATTCGCGCTCTGCTAAAGCATTGCTTCGTAATGGGGCAACACTCTGTATCTCTCTCTGGCAGAGCCCGGCTGCCAAATTGGAAACGTCCAGACATTGCGCCCACAGGAAAGCTGCCAGCACTGAAAGCTCTAGCTGGTTTTCACTGTCCCTTGGAACTGCATTCGCTGCCACACAGACATTCGCGCTCTGCTAAAGCATTGCTTCGTAATGGGGCAACATTCTGTATCTCTCTCTGGCAGAGCCCGGCTGCCAAATTGGAAACGTCCAGACATTGCGCCCACAGGAAAGCTGCCAGCACTGAAAGCTCTAGCTGGTTTTCACTGTCCCTTGGAACTGCATTCGCTGCCACACAGACATTCGCGCTCTGCTAAAGCATTGCTTCGTAATGGGGCAACACTCTGTATCTCTCTCTGGCAGATCCCGGCTGCCAAATTGGAAACGTCCAGAGATTGCGCCCACAGGAAAGCTGCCAGCACTGAAAGCTCTAGGTGGTTTTCACATTCCCTTGGAACTGCATTCGCTGCCACACAGACATTCGTGCTCAGCTATAGCATTGCTTGGTAAGGGGGCAACATTCTTTATCTCTCTCTGGCAGAGCCCGGCTGCCAAATTGGAAACGTCCAGACATTGCGCCCACAGGAAAGCTGCCAGCACTGAAAGCTCTAGCTGGTTTTCACTGTCCCTTGGAACTGCATTCGCTGCCACACAGACATTCGCGCTCTGCTAAAGCATTGCTTCGTAATGGGGCAACACTCTGTATCTCTCTCTGGCAGAGCCCGGCTGCCAAATTGGAAACGTCCAGACATTGCGCCCACAGGAAAGCTGCCAGCACTGAAAGCTCTAGCTGGTTTTCACTGTCCCTTGGAACTGCATTCGCTGCCACACAGACATTCGCGCTCTGCTAAAGCATTGCTTCGTAATGGGGCAACATTCTGTATCTCTCTCTGGCAGAGCCCGGCTGCCAAATTGGAAACGTCCAGAGATTGCGCCCACAGGAAAGCTGCCAGCACTGAAAGCTCTAGCTGGTTTTCACTGTCCCTTGGAACTGCATTCGCTGCCACACAGACATTGGCGCTCTGCTAAAGCATTGCTTCCTAATGGGGCAACACTCTGTATCTCTCTCTGGCAGAGCCCGGCTGCCAAATTGGAAACGTCCAGAGATTGCGCCCACAGGAAAGCTGCCAGCACTGAAAGCTCTAGCTGGTTTTCACTGTCCCTTGGAACTGCATTCGCTGCCACACAGACATTCGCGCTCTGCTAAAGCATTGCTTCGTAATGGGGCAACACTCTGTATCTCTCTCTGGCAGAGCCCGGCTGCCAAATTGGAAACGTCCAGAGATTGCGCCCACAGGAAAGCTGCCAGCACTGAAAGCTCTAGCTGGTTTTCACTGTCCCTTGGAACTGCATTCGCTGCCACACAGACATTCGTGCTCAGCTATAGCATTGCTAGGTAAGGGGGCAACATTCTTTATCTCTCTGTGGCAGAGCCCGGCTGCCAAATTGGAAACGTCCAGAGATTGCGCCCACAGGAAAGCTGCCAGCACTGAAAGCTCTAGCTGGTTTTCACTGTCCCTTGGAACTGCATTCGCTGCCACACAGACATTCGCGCTCTGCTAAAGCATTGCTTCGTAATGGGGCAACACTCTGTATCTCTCTCTGGCAGAGCCCGGCTGCCAAATTGGAAACGTCCAGACATTGCGCCCACAGGAAAGCTGCCAGCACTGAAAGCTCTAGCTGGTTTTCACTGTCCCTTGGAACTGCATTCGCTGCCACACAGACATTCGCGCTCTGCTAAAGCATTGCTTCGTAATGGGGCAACACTCTGTATCTCTCTCTGGCAGAGCCCGGCTGCCAAATTGGAAACGTCCAGAGATTGCGACCACAGGAAAGCTGCCAGCACTGAAAGCTCTAGCTGGTTTTCACTGTCCCTTGGAACTGCATTCGCTGCCACACAGACATTCGCGCTCTGCTAAAGCATTGCTTCGTAATGGGGCAACACTGTATCTCTCTCTGGCAGAGCCCGGCTGCCAAATTGGAAACGTCCAGAGATTGCGCCCACAGGAAAGCTGCCAGCACTGAAAGCTCTAGCTGGTTTTCACTGTCCCTTGGAACTGCATTCGCTGCCACACAGACATTCGCGCTCTGCTAAAGCATTGCTTCCTAATGGGGCAACACTCTGTATCTCTCTCTGGCAGAGCCCGGCTGCCAAATTGGAAACGTCCAGACATTGCGCCCAGAGGAAAGCTGCCAGCACTGAAAGCTCTAGCTGGTTTTCACTGTCCCTTGGAACTGCATTCGCTGCCACACAGACATTCGCGCTCTGCTAAAGCATTGCTTCCTAATGGGGCAACACTCTGTATCTCTCTCTGGCAGAGCCCGGCTGCCAAATTGGAAACGTCCAGAGATTGCGCCCACAGGAAAGCTGCCAGCACTGAAAGCTCTAGCTGGTTTTCACTGTCCCTTGGAACTGCATTCGCTGCCACACAGACATTCGCGCTCTGCTAAAGCATTGCTTCGTAATGGGGCAACACTCTGTATCTCTCTCTGGCAGAGCCCGGCTGCCAAATTGGAAACGTCCAGAGATTGCGCCCACAGGAAAGCTGCCAGCACTGAAAGCTCTAGCTGGTTTTCACTGTCCCTTGGAACTGCATTCGCTGCCACACAGACATTCGCGCTCTGCTAAAGCATTGCTTCGTAATGGGGCAACACTCTGTATCTCTCTCTGGCAGAGCCCGGCTGCCAAATTGGAAACGTCCAGAGATTGCGCCCACAGGAAAGCTGCCAGCACTGAAAGCTCTAGCTGGTTTTCACTGTCCCTTGGAACTGCATTCGCTGCCACACAGACATTCGCGCTCTGCTAAAGCATTGCTTCGTAATGGGGCAACACTCTGTATCTCTCTGTGGCAGAGCCCGGCTGCCAAATTGGAAACGTCCAGACATTGCGCCCACAGGAAAGCTGCCAGCACTGAAAGCTCTAGCTGGTTTTCACTGTCCCTTGGAACTGCATTCGCTGCCACACAGACATTCGCGCTCTGCTAAAGCATTGCTTCGTAATGGGGCAACACTCTGTATCTCTCTCTGGCAGAGCCCGGCTGCCAAATTGGAAACGTCCAGACATTGCGCCCACAGGAAAGCTGCCAGCACTGAAAGCTCTAGCTGGTTTTCCCTGTCCCTTGGAACTGCATTCGCTGCCACACAGACATTCGCGCTCTGCTAAAGCATTGCTTCGTAATGGGGCAACACTCTGTATCTCTCTCTGGCAGAGCCCGGCTGCCAAATTGGAAACGTCCAGAGATTGCGCCCACAGGAAAGCTGCCAGCACTGAAAGCTCTAGCTGGTTTTCACTGTCCCTTGGAACTGCATTCGCTGCCACACAGACATTCGCGCTCTGCTAAAGCATTGCTTCGTAATGGGGCAACACTGTATCTCTCTCTGGCAGAGCCCGGCTGCCAAATTGGAAACGTCCAGAGATTGCGCCCACAGGAAAGCTGCCAGCACTGAAAGCTCTAGCTGGTTTTCACTGTCCCTTGGAACTGCATTCGCTGCCACACAGACATTCGCGCTCTGCTAAAGCATTGCTTCCTAATGGGGCAACACTCTGTATCTCTCTCTGGCAGAGCCCGGCTGCCAAATTGGAAACGTCCAGACATTGCGCCCACAGGAAAGCTGCCAGCACTGAAAGCTCTAGCTGGTTTTCACTGTCCCTTGGAACTGCATTCGCTGCCACACAGACATTGGCGCTCTGCTAAAGCATTGCTTCGTAATGGGGCAACACTCTGTATCTCTCTCTGGCAGAGCCCGGCTGCCAAATTGGAAACGTCCAGAGATTGCGCCCACAGGAAAGCTGCCAGCACTGAAAGCTCTAGCTGGTTTTCACTGTCCCTTGGAACTGCATTCGCTGCCACACAGACATTCGCGCTCTGCTAAAGCATTGCTTCGTAATGGGGCAACACTCTGTATCTCTCTCTGGCAGAGCCCGGCTGCCAAATTGGAAACGTCCAGAGATTGCGCCCACAGGAAAGCTGCCAGCACTGAAAGCTCTAGCTGGTTTTCACTGTCCCTTGGAACTGCATTCGCTGCCACACAGACATTCGTGCTCAGCTATAGCATTGCTTGGTAAGGGGGCAACATTCTTTATCTCTCTGTGGCAGAGCCCGGCTGCCAAATTGGAAACGTCCAGAGATTGCGCCCACAGGAAAGCTGCCAGCACTGAAAGCTCTAGCTGGTTTTCACTGTCCCTTGGAACTGCATTCGCTGCCACACAGACATTCGTGCTCAGCTATAGCATTGCTTGGTAAGGGGGCAACATTCTTTATCTCTCTGTGGCAGAGCCCGGCTGCCAAATTGGAAACGTCCAGACATTGCGCCCACAGGAAAGCTGCCAGCACTGAAAGCTCTAGCTGGTTTTCACTGTCCCTTGGAACTGCATTCGCTGCCACACAGACATTCGCGCTCTGCTAAAGCATTGCTTCGTAATGGGGCAACACTCTGTATCTCTCTCTGGCAGAGCCCGGCTGCCAAATTGGAATCGTCCAGACATTGCGCCCACAGGAAAGCTGCCAGCACTGAAAGCTCTAGCTGGTTTTCACTGTCCCTTGGAACTGCATTCGCTGCCACACAGACATTCGCGCTCTGCTAAAGCATTGCTTCGTAATGGGGCAACACTCTGTATCTCTCTCTGGCAGAGCCCGGCTGCCAAATTGGAAACGTCCAGACATTGCGCCCACAGGAAAGCTGCCAGCACTGAAAGCTCTAGCTGGTTTTCACTGTCCCTTGGAACTGCATTCGCTGCCACACAGACATTCGCGCTCTGCTAAAGCATTGCTTCGTAATGGGGCAACACTGTATCTCTCTCTGGCAGAGCCCGGCTGCCAAATTGGAAACGTCCAGAGATTGCGCCCACAGGAAAGCTGCCAGCACTGAAAGCTCTAGCTGGTTTTCACTGTCCCTTGGAACTGCATTCGCTGCCACACAGACATTCGCGCTCTGCTAAAGCATTGCTTCGTAATGGGGCAACACTCTGTATCTCTCTCTGGCAGAGCCCGGCTGCCAAATTGGAAACGTCCAGAGATTGCACCCACAGGAAAGCTGCCAGCACTGAAAGCTCTAGCTGGTTTTCACTGTCCCTTGGAACTGCATTCGCTGCCACACAGACATTCGCGCTCTGCTAAAGCATTGCTTCGTAATGGGGCAACACTCTGTATCTCTCTCTGGCAGAGCCCGGCTGCCAAATTGGAAACGTCCAGACATTGCGCCCACAGGAAAGCTGCCAGCACTGAAAGCTCTAGCTGGTTTTCACTGTCCCTTGGAACTGCATTCGCTGCCACACAGACATTCGCGCTCTGCTAAAGCATTGCTTCGTAATGGGGCAACACTCTGTATCTCTCTCTGGCAGAGCCCGGCTGCCAAATTGGAAACGTCCAGAGATTGCGCCCACAGGAAAGCTGCCAGCACTGAAAGCTCTAGGTGGTTTTCACATTCCCTTGGAACTGCATTCGCTGCCACACAGACATTCGTGCTCAGCTATAGCATTGCTTGGTAAGGGGGCAACATTCTTTATCTCTCTGTGGCAGAGCCCGGCTGCCAAATTGGAAACGTCCAGACATTGCGCCCACAGGAAAGCTGCCAGCACTGAAAGCTCTAGCTGGTTTTCACTGTCCCTTGGAACTGCATTCGCTGCCACACAGACATTCGCGCTCTGCTAAAGCATTGCTTCGTAATGGGGCAACACTCTGTATCTCTCTCTGGCAGAGCCCGGCTGCCAAATTGGAAACGTCCAGACATTGCGCCCACAGGAAAGCTGCCAGCACTGAAAGCTCTAGCTGGTTTTCACTGTCCCTTGGAACTGCATTCGCTGCCACACAGACATTCGCGCTCTGCTAAAGCATTGCTTCGTAATGGGGCAACATTCTGTATCTCTCTCTGGCAGAGCCCGGCTGCCAAATTGGAAACGTCCAGAGATTGCGCCCACAGGAAAGCTGCCAGCACTGAAAGCTCTAGCTGGTTTTCACTGTCCCTTGGAACTGCATTCGCTGCCACACAGACATTCGCGCTCTGCTAAAGCATTGCTTCGTAATGGGGCAACACTCTGTATCTCTCTCTGGCAGAGCCCGGCTGCCAAATTGGAAACGTCCAGAGATTGCGCCCACAGGAAAGCTGCCAGCACTGAAAGCTCTAGCTGGTTTTCACTGTCCCTTGGAACTGCATTCGCTGCCACACAGACATTCGTGCTCAGCTATAGCATTGCTTGGTAAGGGGGCAACATTCTGTATCTCTCTCTGGCAGAGCCCGGCTGCCAAATTGGAAACGTCCAGACATTGCGCCCACAGGAAAGCTGCCAGCACTGAAAGCTCTAGCTGGTTTTCACTGTCCCTTGGAACTGCATTCGCTGCCACACAGACATTCGCGCTCTGCTAAAGCATTGCTTCGTAATGGGGCAACACTCTGTATCTCTCTCTGGCAGAGCCCGGCTGCCAAATTGGAAACGTCCAGACATTGCGCCCACAGGAAAGCTGCCAGCACTGAAAGCTCTAGCTGGTTTTCACTGTCCCTTGGAACTGCATTCGCTGCCACACAGACATTCGCGCTCTGCTAAAGCATTGCTTCGTAATGGGGCAACATTCTATATCTCTCTCTGGCAGAGCCCGGCTGCCAAATTGGAAACGTCCAGAGATTGCGCCCACAGGAAAGCTGCCAGCACTGAAAGCTCTAGCTGGTTTTCACTGTCCCTTGGAACTGCATTCGCTGCCACACAGACATTGGCGCTCTGCTAAAGCATTGCTTCGTAATGGGGCAATACTCTGTATCTCTCTCTGGCAGAGCCCGGCTGCCAAATTGGAAACGTCCAGAGATTGCGCCCACAGGAAAGCTGCCAGCACTGAAAGCTCTAGCTGGTTTTCACTGTCCCTTGGAACTGCATTCGCTGCCACACAGACATTCGCGCTCTGCTAAAGCATTGCTTCGTAATGGGGCAACACTCTGTATCTCTCTCTGGCAGAGCCCGGCTGCCAAATTGGAAACGTCCAGAGATTGCGCCCACAGGAAAGCTGCCAGCACTGAAAGCTCTAGCTGGTTTTCACTGTCCCTTGGAACTGCATTCGCTGCCACACAGACATTCGCGCTCTGCTAAAGCATTGCTTCGTAATGGGGCAACACTCTGTATCTCTCTCTGGCAGAGCCCGGCTGCCAAATTGGAAACGTCCAGAGATTGCGACCACAGGAAAGCTGCCAGCACTGAAAGCTCTAGCTGGTTTTCACTGTCCCTTGGAACTGCATTCGCTGCCACACAGACATTCGCGCTCTGCTAAAGCATTGCTTCGTAATGGGGCAACACTGTATCTCTCTCTGGCAGAGCCCGGCTGCCAAATTGGAAACGTCCAGAGATTGCGCCCACAGGAAAGCTGCCAGCACTGAAAGCTCTAGCTGGTTTTCACTGTCCCTTGGAACTGCATTCGCTGCCACACAGACATTGGCGCTCTGCTAAAGCATTGCTTCCTAATGGGGCAACACTCTGTATCTCTCTCTGGCAGAGCCCGGCTGCCAAATTGGAAACGTCCAGACATTGCGCCCAGAGGAAAGCTGCCAGCACTGAAAGCTCTAGCTGGTTTTCACTGTCCCTTGGAACTGCATTCGCTGCCACACAGACATTCGCGCTCTGCTAAAGCATTGCTTCCTAATGGGGCAACACTCTGTATCTCTCTCTGGCAGAGCCCGGCTGCCAAATTGGAAACGTCCAGAGATTGCGCCCACAGGAAAGCTGCCAGCACTGAAAGCTCTAGCTGGTTTTCACTGTCCCTTGGAACTGCATTCGCTGCCACACAGACATTCGCGCTCTGCTAAAGCATTGCTTCGTAATGGGGCAACACTCTGTATCTCTCTCTGGCAGAGCCCGGCTGCCAAATTGGAAACGTCCAGAGATTGCGCCCACAGGAAAGCTGCCAGCACTGAAAGCTCTAGCTGGTTTTCACTGTCCCTTGGAACTGCATTCGCTGCCACACAGACATTCGTGCTCAGCTATAGCATTGCTTGGTAAGGGGGCAACATTCTTTATCTCTCTGTGGCAGAGCCCGGCTGCCAAATTGGAAACGTCCAGAGATTGCGCCCACAGGAAAGCTGCCAGCACTGAAAGCTCTAGCTGGTTTTCACTGTCCCTTGGAACTGCATTCGCTGCCACACAGACATTCGCGCTCTGCTAAAGCATTGCTTCGTAATGGGGCAACACTCTGTATCTCTCTCTGGCAGAGCCCGGCTGCCAAATTGGAAACGTCCAGAGATTGCGCCCACAGGAAAGCTGCCAGCACTGAAAGCTCTAGCTGGTTTTCACTGTCCCTTGGAACTGCATTCGCTGCCACACAGACATTCGCGCTCTGCTAAAGCATTGCTTCGTAATGGGGCAACACTCTGTATCTCTCTCTGGCAGAGCCCGGCTGCCAAATTGGAAACGTCCAGAGATTGCGCCCACAGGAAAGCTGCCAGCACTGAAAGCTCTAGGTGGTTTTCACATTCCCTTGGAACTGCATTCGCTGCCACACAGACATTCGTGCTCAGCTATAGCATTGCTTGGTAAGGGGGCAACATTCTTTATCTCTCTCTGGCAGAGCCCGGCTGCCAAATTGGAAACGTCCAGACATTGCGCCCACAGGAAAGCTGCCAGCACTGAAAGCTCTAGCTGGTTTTCACTGTCCCTTGGAACTGCATTCGCTGCCACACAGACATTCGCGCTCTGCTAAAGCATTGCTTCCTAATGGGGCAACACTCTGTATCTCTCTCTGGCAGAGCCCGGCTGCCAAATTGGAAACGTCCAGACATTGCGCCCACAGGAAAGCTGCCAGCACTGAAAGCTCTAGCTGGTTTTCACTGTCCCTTGGAACTGCATTCGCTGCCACACAGACATTCGCGCTCTGCTAAAGCATTGCTTCGTAATGGGGCAACATTCTGTATCTCTCTCTGGCAGAGCCCGGCTGCCAAATTGGAAACGTCCAGAGATTGCGCCCACAGGAAAGCTGCCAGCACTGAAAGCTCTAGCTGGTTTTCACTGTCCCTTGGAACTGCATTCGCTGCCACACAGACATTGGCGCTCTGCTAAAGCATTGCTTCGTAATGGGGCAACACTCTGTATCTCTCTCTGGCAGAGCCCGGCTGCCAAATTGGAAACGTCCAGAGATTGCGCCCACAGGAAAGCTGCCAGCACTGAAAGCTCTAGCTGGTTTTCACTGTCCCTTGGAACTGCATTCGCTGCCACACAGACATTCGCGCTCTGCTAAAGCATTGCTTCGTAATGGGGCAACACTCTGTATCTCTCTGTGGCAGAGCCCGGCTGCCAAATTGGAAACGTCCAGAGATTGCGCCCACAGGAAAGCTGCCAGCACTGAAAGCTCTAGCTGGTTTTCACTGTCCCTTGGAACTGCATTCGCTGCCACACAGACATTCGCGCTCTGCTAAAGCATTGCTTCGTAATGGGGCAACACTCTGTATCTCTCTCTGGCAGAGCCCGGCTGCCAAATTGGAAACGTCCAGAGATTGCGCCCACAGGAAAGCTGCCAGCACTGAAAGCTCTAGCTGGTTTTCACTGTCCCTTGGAACTGCATTCGCTGCCACACAGACATTGGCGCTCTGCTAAAGCATTGCTTCGTAATGGGGCAACACTCTGTATCTCTCTCTGGCAGAGCCCGGCTGCCAAATTGGAAACGTCCAGAGATTGCGCCCACAGGAAAGCTGCCAGCACTGAAAGCTCTAGCTGGTTTTCACTGTCCCTTGGAACTGCATTCGCTGCCACACAGACATTCGCGCTCTGCTAAAGCATTGCTTCGTAATGGGGCAACACTCTGTATCTCTCTCTGGCAGAGCCCGGCTGCCAAATTGGAAACGTCCAGAGATTGCGCCCACAGGAAAGCTGCCAGCACTGAAAGCTCTAGCTGGTTTTCACTGTCCCTTGGAACTGCATTCGCTGCCACACAGACATTCGTGCTCAGCTATAGCATTGCTTGGTAAGGGGGCAACATTCTTTATCTCTCTGTGGCAGAGCCCGGCTGCCAAATTGGAAACGTCCAGAGATTGCGCCCACAGGAAAGCTGCCAGCACTGAAAGCTCTAGCTGGTTTTCACTGTCCCTTGGAACTGCATTCGCTGCCACACAGACATTCGCGCTCTGCTAAAGCATTGCTTCGTAATGGGGCAACACTCTGTATCTCTCTCTGGCAGAGCCCGGCTGCCAAATTGGAAACGTCCAGACATTGCGCCCACAGGAAAGCTGCCAGCACTGAAAGCTCTAGCTGGTTTTCACTGTCCCTTGGAACTGCATTCGCTGCCACACAGACATTCGCGCTCTGCTAAAGCATTGCTTCGTAATGGGGCAACATTCTGTATCTCTCTCTGGCAGAGCCCGGCTGCCAAATTGGAAACGTCCAGAGATTGCGCCCACAGGAAAGCTGCCAGCACTGAAAGCTCTAGCTGGTTTTCACTGTCCCTTGGAACTGCATTCGCTGCCACACAGACATTGGCGCTCTGCTAAAGCATTGCTTCGTAATGGGGCAACACTCTGTATCTCTCTCTGGCAGAGCCCGGCTGCCAAATTGGAAACGTCCAGAGATTGCGCCCACAGGAAAGCTGCCAGCACTGAAAGCTCTAGCTGGTTTTCACTGTCCCTTGGAACTGCATTCGCTGCCACACAGACATTCGCGCTCTGCTAAAGCATTGCTTCGTAATGGGGCAACACTCTGTATCTCTCTCTGGCAGAGCCCGGCTGCCAAATTGGAAACGTCCAGAGATTGCGCCCACAGGAAAGCTGCCAGCACTGAAAGCTCTAGCTGGTTTTCACTGTCCCTTGGAACTGCATTCGCTGCCACACAGACATTCGCGCTCTGCTAAAGCATTGCTTCGTAATGGGGCAACACTGTATCTCTCTCTGGCAGAGCCCGGCTGCCAAATTGGAAACGTCCAGAGATTGCGCCCACAGGAAAGCTGCCAGCACTGAAAGCTCTAGCTGGTTTTCACTGTCCCTTGGAACTGCATTCGCTGCCACACAGACATTCGCGCTCTGCTAAAGCATTGCTTCCTAATGGGGCAACACTCTGTATCTCTCTCTGGCAGAGCCCGGCTGCCAAATTGGAAACGTCCAGAGATTGCACCCACAGGAAAGCTGCCAGCACTGAAAGCTCTAGGTGGTTTTCACATTCCCTTGGAACTGCATTCGCTGCCACACAGACATTCGTGCTCAGCTATAGCATTGCTAGGTAAGGGGGCAACATTCTTTATCTCTCTGTGGCAGAGCCCGGCTGCCAAATTGGAAACGTCCAGAGATTGCGCCCACAGGAAAGCTGCCAGCACTGAAAGCTCTAGCTGGTTTTCACTGTCCCTTGGAACTGCATTCGCTGCCACACAGACATTCGCGCTCTGCTAAAGCATTGCTTCGTAATGGGGCAACACTCTGTATCTCTCTCTGGCAGAGCCCGGCTGCCAAATTGGAAACGTCCAGAGATTGCGCCCACAGGAAAGCTGCCAGCACTGAAAGCTCTAGCTGGTTTTCACTGTCCCTTGGAACTGCATTCGCTGCCACACAGACATTCGCGCTCTGCTAAAGCATTGCTTCCTAATGGGGCAACACTCTGTATCTCTCTCTGGCAGAGCCCGGCTGCCAAATTGGAAACGTCCAGAGATTGCGCCCACAGGAAAGCTGCCAGCACTGAAAGCTCTAGCTGGTTTTCACTGTCCCTTGGAACTGCATTCGCTGCCACACAGACATTCGCGCTCTGCTAAAGCATTGCTTCCTAATGGGGCAACACTCTGTATCTCTCTCTGGCAGAGCCCGGCTGCCAAATTGGAAACGTCCAGAGATTGCACCCACAGGAAAGCTGCCAGCACTGAAAGCTCTAGCTGGTTTTCACTGTCCCTTGGAACTGCATTCGCTGCCACACAGACATTCGCGCTCTGCTAAAGCATTGCTTCGTAATGGGGCAACACTCTGTATCTCTCTCTGGCAGAGCCCGGCTGCCAAATTGGAAACGTCCAGAGATTGCGCCCACAGGAAAGCTGCCAGCACTGAAAGCTCTAGCTGGTTTTCACTGTCCCTTGGAACTGCATTCGCTGCCACACAGACATTCGCGCTCTGCTAAAGCATTGCTTCCTAATGGGGCAACACTCTGTATCTCTCTCTGGCAGAGCCCGGCTGCCAAATTGGAAACGTCCAGAGATTGCGCCCACAGGAAAGCTGCCAGCACTGAAAGCTCTAGCTGGTTTTCACTGTCCCTTGGAACTGCATTCGCTGCCACACAGACATTCGTGCTCAGCTATAGCATTGCTTCGTAATGGGGCAACATTCTGTATCTCTCTCTGGCAGAGCCCGGCTGCCAAATTGGAAACGTCCAGAGATTGCGCCCACAGGAAAGCTGCCAGCACTGAAAGCTCTAGCTGGTTTTCACTGTCCCTTGGAACTGCATTCGCTGCCACACAGACATTGGCGCTCTGCTAAAGCATTGCTTCGTAATGGGGCAACACTCTGTATCTCTCTCTGGCAGAGCCCGGCTGCCAAATTGGAAACGTCCAGAGATTGCGCCCACAGGAAAGCTGCCAGCACTGAAAGCTCTAGCTGGTTTTCACTGTCCCTTGGAACTGCATTCGCTGCCACACAGACATTCGTGCTCAGCTATAGCATTGCTTGGTAACGGGGCAACATTCTTTATCTCTCTGTGGCAGAGCCCGGCTGCCAAATTGGAAACGTCCAGAGATTGCGCCCACAGGAAAGCTGCCAGCACTGAAAGCTCTAGCTGGTTTTCACTGTCCCTTGGAACTGCATTCGCTGCCACACAGACATTCGCGCTCTGCTAAAGCATTGCTTCGTAATGGGGCAACACTGTATCTCTCTCTGGCAGAGCCCGGCTGCCAAATTGGAAACGTCCAGAGATTGCGCCCACAGGAAAGCTGCCAGCACTGAAAGTTCTAGCTGGTTTTCACTGTCCCTTGGAACTGCATTCGCTGCCACACAGACATTCGCGCTCTGCTAAAGCATTGCTTCGTAATGGGGCAACACTCTGTATCTCTCTCTGGCAGAGCCCGGCTGCCAAATTGGAAACGTCCAGAGATTGCGTCCACAGGAAAGCTGCCAGCACTGAAAGCTCTAGCTGGTTTTCACTGTCCCTTGGAACTGCATTCGCTGCCACACAGACATTCGCGCTCTGCTAAAGCATTGCTTCGTAATGGGGCAACACTCTGTATCTCTCTCTGGCAGAGCCCGGCTGCCAAATTGGAAACGTCCAGACATTGCGCCCACAGGAAAGCTGCCAGCACTGAAAGCTCTAGCTGGTTTTCACTCTCCCTTGGAACTGCATTCGCTGCCACACAGACATTCGCGCTCTGCTAAAGCATTGCTTCGTAATGGGGCAACACTCTGTATCTCTCTCTGGCAGAGCCCGGCTGCCAAATTGGAAACGTCCAGAGATTGCGCCCACAGGAAAGCTGCCAGCACTGAAAGTTCTAGCTGGTTTTCACTGTCCCTTGGAACTGCATTCGCTGCCACACAGACATTCGCGCTCTGCTAAAGCATTGCTTCCTAATGGGGCAACACTCTGTATCTCTCTCTGGCAGAGCCCGGCTGCCAAATTGGAAACGTCCAGAGATTGCGCCCACAGGAAAGCTGCCAGCACTGAAAGCTCTAGCTGGTTTTCACTATCCCTTGGAACTGCATTCGCTGCCACACAGACATTCGCGCTCTGCTAAAGCATTGCTTCGTAATGGGGCAACACTCTGTATCTCTCTCTGGCAGAGCCCGGCTGCCAAATTGGAAACGTCCAGAGATTGCGCCCACAGGAAAGCTGCCAGCACTGAAAGCTCTAGCTGGTTTTCACTGTCCTTGGAACTGCATTCGCTGCCACACAGACATTCGCGCTCTGCTAAAGCATTGCTTCGTAATGGGGCAACACTCTGTATCTCTCTCTGGCAGAGCCCGGCTGCCAAATTGGAAACGTCCAGAGATTGCGCCCACAGGAAAGCTGCCAGCACTGAAAGCTCTAGCTGGTTTTCACTGTCCCTTGGAACTGCATTCGCTGCCACACAGACATTCGCGCTCTGCTAAAGCATTGCTTCGTAATGGGGCAACACTCTGTATCTCTCTCTGGCAGAGCCCGGCTGCCAAATTGGAAACGTCCAGAGATTGCGCCCACAGGAAAGCTGCCAGCACTGAAAGCTCTAGGTGGTTTTCACATTCCCTTGGAACTGCATTCGCTGCCACACAGACATTCGTGCTCAGCTATAGCATTGCTTGGTAAGGGGGCAACATTCTTTATCTCTCTGTGGCAGAGCCCGGCTGCCAAATTGGAAACGTCCAGAGATTGCGCCCACAGGAAAGCTGCCAGCACTGAAAGCTCTAGCTGGTTTTCACTGTCCCTTGGAACTGCATTCGCTGCCACACAGACATTCGTGCTCTGCTAAAGCATTGCTTCGTAATGGGGCAACATTCTGTATCTCTCTCTGGCAGAGCCCGGCTGCCAAATTGGAAACGTCCAGAGATTGCGCCCACAGGAAAGCTGCCAGCACTGAAAGCTCTAGCTGGTTTTCACTGTCCCTTGGAACTGCATTCGCTGCCACACAGACATTGGCGCTCTGCTAAAGCATTGCTTCGTAATGGGGCAACACTCTGTATCTCTCTCTGGCAGAGCCCGGCTGCCAAATTGGAAACGTCCAGAGATTGCGCCCACAGGAAAGCTGCCAGCACTGAAAGCTCTAGCTGGTTTTCACTGTCCCTTGGAACTGCATTCGCTGCCACACAGACATTCGTGCTCAGCTATAGCATTGCTTGGTAACGGGGCAACATTCTTTATCTCTCTCTGGCAGAGCCCGGCTGCCAAATTGGAAACGTCCAGAGATTGCGCCCACAGGAAAGCTGCCAGCACTGAAAGCTCTAGCTGGTTTTCACTGTCCCTTGGAACTGCATTCGCTGCCACACAGACATTGGCGCTCTGCTAAAGCATTGCTTCGTAATGGGGCAACACTCTGTATCTCTCTCTGGCAGAGCCCGGCTGCCAAATTGGAAACGTCCAGAGATTGCGCCCACAGGAAAGCTGCCAGCACTGAAAGCTCTAGCTGGTTTTCACTGTCCCTTGGAACTGCATTCGCTGCCACACAGACATTCGCGCTCTGCTAAAGCATTGCTTCGTAATGGGGCAACACTCTGTATCTCTCTCTGGCAGAGCCCGGCTGCCAAATTGGAAACGTCCAGACATTGCGCCCACAGGAAAGCTGCCAGCACTGAAAGCTCTAGCTGGTTTTCACTGTCCCTTGGAACTGCATTCGCTGCCACACAGACATTCGCGCTCTGCTAAAGCATTGCTTCCTAATGGGGCAACACTCTGTATCTCTCTCTGGCAGAGCCCGGCTGCCAAATTGGAAACGTCCAGAGATTGCACCCACAGGAAAGCTGCCAGCACTGAAAGCTCTAGCTGGTTTTCACTGTCCCTTGGAACTGCATTCGCTGCCACACAGACATTCGCGCTCTGCTAAAGCATTGCTTCGTAATGGGGCAACACTCTGTATCTCTCTCTGGCAGAGCCCGGCTGCCAAATTGGAAACGTCCAGAGATTGCGCCCACAGGAAAGCTGCCAGCACTGAAAGCTCTAGCTGGTTTTCACTGTCCCTTGGAACTGCATTCGCTGCCACACAGACATTCGTGCTCAGCTATAGCATTGCTTGGTAACGGGGCAACATTCTTTATCTCTCTGTGGCAGAGCCCGGCTGCCAAATTGGAAACGTCCAGAGATTGCGCCCACAGGAAAGCTGCCAGCACTGAAAGCTCTAGCTGGTTTTCACTGTCCCTTGGAACTGCATTCGCTGCCACACAGACATTCGCGCTCTGCTAAAGCATTGCTTCGTAATGGGGCAACACTGTATCTCTCTCTGGCAGAGCCCGGCTGCCAAATTGGAAACGTCCAGAGATTGCGCCCACAGGAAAGCTGCCAGCACTGAAAGCTCTAGCTGGTTTTCACTGTCCCTTGGAACTGCATTCGCTGCCACACAGACATTCGTGCTCAGCTATAGCATTGCTAGGTAAGGGGGCAACATTCTTTATCTCTCTGTGGCAGAGCCCGGCTGCCAAATTGGAAACGTCCAGAGATTGCGCCCACAGGAAAGCTGCCAGCACTGAAAGCTCTAGCTGGTTTTCACTGTCCCTTGGAACTGCATTCGCTGCCACACAGACATTCGCGCTCTGCTAAAGCATTGCTTCCTAATGGGGCAACACTCTGTATCTCTCTCTGGCAGAGCCCGGCTGCCAAATTGGAAACGTCCAGACATTGCGCCCACAGGAAAGCTGCCAGCACTGAAAGCTCTAGCTGGTTTTCACTGTCCCTTGGAACTGCATTCGCTGCCATACAGACATTCGCGCTCTGCTAAAGCATTGCTTCGTAATGGGGCAACACTCTGTATCTCTCTCTGGAAGAGCCCGGCTGCCAAATTGGAAACGTCCAGACATTGCGCCCACAGGAAAGCTGCCAGCACTGAAAGTTCTAGCTGGTTTTCACTGTCCCTTGGAACTGCATTCGCTGCCACACAGACATTCGCGCTCTGCTAAAGCATTGCTTCGTAATGGGGCAACACTCTGTATCTCTCTCTGGCAGAGCCCGGCTGCCAAATTGGAAACGTCCAGAGATTGCGTCCACAGGAAAGCTGCCAGCACTGAAAGCTCTAGCTGGTTTTCACTGTCCCTTGGAACTGCATTCGCTGCCACACAGACATTCGCGCTCTGCTAAAGCATTGCTTCGTAATGGGGCAACACTCTGTATCTCTCTCTGGCAGAGCCCGGCTGCCAAATTGGAAACGTCCAGACATTGCGCCCACAGGAAAGCTGCCAGCACTGAAAGCTCTAGCTGGTTTTCACTCTCCCTTGGAACTGCATTCGCTGCCACACAGACATTCGCGCTCTGCTAAAGCATTGCTTCGTAATGGGGCAACACTCTGTATCTCTCTCTGGCAGAGCCCGGCTGCCAAATTGGAAACGTCCAGAGATTGCGCCCACAGGAAAGCTGCCAGCACTGAAAGTTCTAGCTGGTTTTCACTGTCCCTTGGAACTGCATTCGCTGCCACACAGACATTCGCGCTCTGCTAAAGCATTGCTTCCTAATGGGGCAACACTCTGTATCTCTCTCTGGCAGAGCCCGGCTGCCAAATTGGAAACGTCCAGAGATTGCGCCCACAGGAAAGCTGCCAGCACTGAAAGCTCTAGCTGGTTTTCACTATCCCTTGGAACTGCATTCGCTGCCACACAGACATTCGCGCTCTGCTAAAGCATTGCTTCGTAATGGGGCAACACTCTGTATCTCTCTCTGGCAGAGCCCGGCTGCCAAATTGGAAACGTCCAGAGATTGCGCCCACAGGAAAGCTGCCAGCACTGAAAGCTCTAGCTGGTTTTCACTGTCCTTGGAACTGCATTCGCTGCCACACAGACATTCGCGCTCTGCTAAAGCATTGCTTCGTAATGGGGCAACACTCTGTATCTCTCTCTGGCAGAGCCCGGCTGCCAAATTGGAAACGTCCAGAGATTGCGCCCACAGGAAAGCTGCCAGCACTGAAAGCTCTAGCTGGTTTTCACTGTCCCTTGGAACTGCATTCGCTGCCACACAGACATTCGCGCTCTGCTAAAGCATTGCTTCGTAATGGGGCAACACTCTGTATCTCTCTCTGGCAGAGCCCGGCTGCCAAATTGGAAACGTCCAGAGATTGCGCCCACAGGAAAGCTGCCAGCACTGAAAGCTCTAGGTGGTTTTCACATTCCCTTGGAACTGCATTCGCTGCCACACAGACATTCGTGCTCAGCTATAGCATTGCTTGGTAAGGGGGCAACATTCTTTATCTCTCTGTGGCAGAGCCCGGCTGCCAAATTGGAAACGTCCAGAGATTGCGCCCACAGGAAAGCTGCCAGCACTGAAAGCTCTAGCTGGTTTTCACTGTCCCTTGGAACTGCATTCGCTGCCACACAGACATTCGTGCTCTGCTAAAGCATTGCTTCGTAATGGGGCAACATTCTGTATCTCTCTCTGGCAGAGCCCGGCTGCCAAATTGGAAACGTCCAGAGATTGCGCCCACAGGAAAGCTGCCAGCACTGAAAGCTCTAGCTGGTTTTCACTGTCCCTTGGAACTGCATTCGCTGCCACACAGACATTGGCGCTCTGCTAAAGCATTGCTTCGTAATGGGGCAACACTCTGTATCTCTCTCTGGCAGAGCCCGGCTGCCAAATTGGAAACGTCCAGAGATTGCGCCCACAGGAAAGCTGCCAGCACTGAAAGCTCTAGCTGGTTTTCACTGTCCCTTGGAACTGCATTCGCTGCCACACAGACATTCGCGCTCTGCTAAAGCATTGCTTCGTAATGGGGCAACACTCTGTATCTCTCTCTGGCAGAGCCCGGCTGCCAAATTGGAAACGTCCAGAGATTGCGCCCACAGGAAAGCTGCCAGCACTGAAAGCTCTAGCTGGTTTTCACTGTCCCTTGGAACTGCATTCGCTGCCACACAGACATTCGCGCTCTGCTAAAGCATTGCTTCGTAATGGGGCAACACTCTGTATCTCTCTCTGGCAGAGCCCGGCTGCCAAATTGGAAACGTCCAGAGATTGCGCCCACAGGAAAGCTGCCAGCACTGAAAGCTCTAGCTGGTTTTCACTGTCCCTTGGAACTGCATTCGCTGCCACACAGACATTCGCGCTCTGCTAAAGCATTGCTTCGTAATGGGGCAACACTGTATCTCTCTCTGGCAGAGCCCGGCTGCCAAATTGGAAACGTCCAGAGATTGCGCCCACAGGAAAGCTGCCAGCACTGAAAGCTCTAGCTGGTTTTCACTGTCCCTTGGAACTGCATTCGCTGCCACACAGACATTCGCGCTCTGCTAAAGCATTGCTTCCTAATGGGGCAACACTCTGTATCTCTCTCTGGCAGAGCCCAGCTGCCAAATTGGAAACGTCCAGAGATTGCGCCCACAGGAAAGCTGCCAGCACTGAAAGCTCTAGCTGGTTTTCACTGTCCCTTGGAACTGCATTCGCTGCCACACAGACATTCGCGCTCTGCTAAAGCATTGCTTCCTAATGGGGCAACACTCTGTATCTCTCTCTGGCAGAGCCCGGCTGCCAAATTGGAAACGTCCAGACATTGCGCCCACAGGAAAGCTGCCAGCACTGAAAGCTCTAGCTGGTTTTCACATTCCCTTGGAACTGCATTCGCTGCCACACAGACATTCGCGCTCTGCTAAAGCATTGCTTCGTAATGGGGCAACACTCTGTATCTCTCTCTGGCAGAGCCCGGCTGCCAAATTGGAAACGTCCAGAGATTGCGCCCACAGGAATGCTGCCAGCACTGAAAGCTCTAGGTGGTTTTCACATTCCCTTGGAACTGCATTCGCTGCCACACAGACATTCGTGCTCAGCTATAGCATTGCTTGGTAAGGGGGCAACATTCTTTATCTCTCTGTGGCAGAGCCCGGCTGCCAAATTGGAAACGTCCAGAGATTGCGCCCACAGGAAAGCTGCCAGCACTGAAAGCTCTAGCTGGTTTTCACTGTCCCTTGGAACTGCATTCGCTGCCACACAGACATTCGCGCTCTGCTAAAGCATTGCTTCGTAATGGGGCAACACTGTATCTCTCTCTGGCAGAGCCCGGCTGCCAAATTGGAAACGTCCAGAGATTGCGCCCACAGGAAAGCTGCCAGCACTGAAAGCTCTAGCTGGTTTTCACTGTCCCTTGGAACTGCATTCGCTGCCACACAGACATTCGCGCTCTGCTAAAGCATTGCTTCGTAATGGGGCAACACTGTATCTCTCTCTGTCAGAGCCCGGCTGCCAAATTGGAAACGTCCAGAGATTGCGCCCACAGGAAAGCTGCCAGCACTGAAAGCTCTAGCTGGTTTTCACTGTCCCTTGGAACTGCATTCGCTGCCACACAGACATTCGTGCTCAGCTATAGCATTGCTAGGTAAGGGGGCAACATTCTTTATCTCTCTGTGGCAGAGCCCGGCTGCCAAATTGGAAACGTCCAGAGATTGCGCCCACAGGAAAGCTGCCAGCACTGAAAGCTCTAGCTGGTTTTCACTGTCCCTTGGAACTGCATTCGCTGCCACACAGACATTCGCGCTCTGCTAAAGCATTGCTTCCTAATGGGGCAACACTCTGTATCTCTCTCTGGCAGAGCCCGGCTGCCAAATTGGAAACGTCCAGAGATTGCGCCCACAGGAAAGCTGCCAGCACTGAAAGCTCTAGCTGGTTTTCACTGTCCCTTGGAACTGCATTCGCTGCCACACAGACATTCGCGCTCTGCTAAAGCATTGCTTCGTAATGGGGCAACACTCTGTATCTCTCTCTGGCAGAGCCCGGCTGCCAAATTGGAAACGTCCAGAGATTGCGACCACAGGAAAGCTGCCAGCACTGAAAGCTCTAGCTGGTTTTCACTGTCCCTTGGAACTGCATTCGCTGCCACACAGACATTCGCGCTCTGCTAAAGCATTGCTTCGTAATGGGGCAACACTGTATCTCTCTCTGGCAGAGCCCGGCTGCCAAATTGGAAACGTCCAGAGATTGCGCCCACAGGAAAGCTGCCAGCACTGAAAGCTCTAGCTGGTTTTCACTGTCCCTTGGAACTGCATTCGCTGCCACACAGACATTCGCGCTCTGCTAAAGCATTGCTTCCTAATGGGGCAACACTCTGTATCTCTCTCTGGCAGAGCCCGGCTGCCAAATTGGAAACGTCCAGAGATTGCACCCACAGGAAAGCTGCCAGCACTGAAAGCTCTAGCTGGTTTTCACTGTCCCTTGGAACTGCATTCGCTGCCACACAGACATTCGCGCTCTGCTAAAGCATTGCTTCGTAATGGGGCAACACTCTGTATCTCTCTCTGGCAGAGCCCGGCTGCCAAATTGGAAACGTCCAGAGATTGCGCCCACAGGAAAGCTGCCAGCACTGAAAGCTCTAGCTGGTTTTCACTGTCCCTTGGAACTGCATTCGCTGCCACACAGACATTCGTGCTCAGCTATAGCATTGCTTGGTAAGGGGGCAACATTCTTTATCTCTCTGTGGCAGAGCCCGGCTGCCAAATTGGAAACGTCCAGACATTGCGCCCACAGGAAAGCTGCCAGCACTGAAAGCTCTAGCTGGTTTTCACTGTCCCTTGGAACTGCATTCGCTGCCACACAGACATTCGCGCTCTGCTAAAGCATTGCTTGGTAAGGGGGCAACATTCTTTATCTCTCTGTGGCAGAGCCCGGCTGCCAAATTGGAAACGTCCAGAGATTGCGCCCACAGGAAAGCTGCCAGCACTGAAAGCTCTAGCTGGTTTTCACTGTCCCTTGGAACTGCATTCGCTGCCACACAGACATTCGCGCTCTGCTAAAGCATTGCTTCGTAATGGGGCAACACTCTGTATCTCTCTCTGGCAGAGCCCGGCTGCCAAATTGGAAACGTCCAGAGATTGCGCCCACAGGAAAGCTGCCAGCACTGAAAGCTCTAGCTGGTTTTCACTGTCCCTTGGAACTGCATTCGCTGCCACACAGACATTCGCGCTCTGCTAAAGCATTGCTTCGTAATGGGGCAACATTCTGTATCTCTCTCTGGCAGAGCCCGGCTGCCAAATTGGAAACGTCCAGAGATTGCGCCCACAGGAAAGCTGCCAGCACTGAAAGCTCTAGCTGGTTTTCACTGTCCCTTGGAACTGCATTCGCTGCCACACAGACATTGGCGCTCTGCTAAAGCATTGCTTCGTAATGGGGCAACACTCTGTATCTCTCTCTGGCAGAGCCCGGCTGCCAAATTGGAAACGTCCAGAGATTGCGCCCACAGGAAAGCTGCCAGCACTGAAAGCTCTAGCTGGTTTTCACTGTCCCTTGGAACTGCATTCGCTGCCACACAGACATTCGCGCTCTGCTAAAGCATTGCTTCGTAATGGGGCAACACTCTGTATCTCTCTCTGGCAGAGCCCGGCTGCCAAATTGGAAACGTCCAGAGATTGCGCCCACAGGAAAGCTGCCAGCACTGAAAGCTCTAGCTGGTTTTCACTGTCCCTTGGAACTGCATTCGCTGCCACACAGACATTCGCGCTCTGCTAAAGCATTACTTCCTAATGGGGCAACACTCTGTATCTCTCTCTGGCAGAGCGCGGCTGCCAAATTGGAAACGTCCAGAGATTGCGCCCACAGGAAAGCTGCCAGCACTGAAAGCTCTAGCTGGTTTTCACTGTCCCTTGGAACTGCATTCGCTGCCACACAGACATTCGCGCTCTGCTAAAGCATTGCTTCGTAATGGGGCAACACTCTGTATCTCTCTCTGGCAGAGCCCGGCTGCCAAATTGGAAACGTCCAGAGATTGCGCCCACAGGAAAGCTGCCAGCACTGAAAGCTCTAGCTGGTTTTCACTGTCCCTTGGAACTGCATTCGCTGCCACACAGACATTCGCGCTCTGCTAAAGCATTGCTTCGTAATGGGGCAACACTCTGTATCTCTCTCTGGCAGAGCCCGGCTGCCAAATTGGAAATGTCCAGACATTGCGCCCACAGGAAAGCTGCCAGCACTGAAAGCTCTAGCTGGTTTTCACTGTCCCTTGGAACTGCATTCGCTGCCACACAGACATTCGCGCTCTGCTAAAGCATTGCTTCGTAATGGGGCAACACTCTGTATCTCTCTCTGGCAGAGCCCGGCTGCCAAATTGGAAACGTCCAGAGATTGCGCCCACAGGAAAGCTGCCAGCACTGAAAGCTCTAGCTGGTTTTCACTGTCCCTTGGAACTGCATTCGCTGCCACACAGACATTCGCGCTCTGCTAAAGCATTGCTTCGTAATGGGGCAACACTGTATCTCTCTCTGGCAGAGCCCGGCTGCCAAATTGGAAACGTCCAGAGATTGCGCCCACAGGAAAGCTGCCAGCACTGAAAGCTCTAGCTGGTTTTCACTGTCCCTTGGAACTGCATTCGCTGCCACACAGACATTCGTGCTCAGCTATAGCATTGCTAGGTAAGGGGGCAACATTCTTTATCTCTCTGTGGCAGAGCCCGGCTGCCAAATTGGAAACGTCCAGAGATTGCGCCCACAGGAAAGCTGCCAGCACTGAAAGCTCTAGCTGGTTTTCACTGTCCCTTGGAACTGCATTCGCTGCCACACAGACATTCGCGCTCTGCTAAAGCATTGCTTCGTAATGGGGCAACACTCTGTATCTCTCTCTGGCAGAGCCCGGCTGCCAAATTGGAAACGTCCAGACATTGCGCCCACAGGAAAGCTGCCAGCACTGAAAGCTCTAGCTGGTTTTCACTGTCCCTTGGAACTGCATTCGCTGCCATACAGACATTCGCGCTCTGCTAAAGCATTGCTTCGTAATGGGGCAACACTCTGTATCTCTCTCTGGCAGAGCCCGGCTGCCAAATTGGAAACGTCCAGACATTGCGCCCACAGGAAAGCTGCCAGCACTGAAAGTTCTAGCTGGTTTTCACTGTCCCTTGGAACTACATTCGCTGCCACACAGACATTCGCGCTCTGCTAAAGCATTGCTTCGTAATGGGGCAACACTCTGTATCTCTCTCTGGCAGAGCCCGGCTGCCAAATTGGAAACGTCCAGAGATTGCGTCCACAGGAAAGCTGCCAGCACTGAAAGCTCTAGCTGGTTTTCACTGTCCCTTGGAACTGCATTCGCTGCCACACAGACATTCGCGCTCTGCTAAAGCATTGCTTCGTAATGGGGCAACACTCTGTATCTCTCTCTGGCAGATCCCGGCTGCCAAATTGGAAACGTCCAGACATTGCGCCCACAGGAAAGCTGCCAGCACTGAAAGCTCTAGCTGGTTTTCACTCTCCCTTGGAACTGCATTCGCTGCCACACAGACATTCGCGCTCTGCTAAAGCATTGCTTCGTAATGGGGCAACACTCTGTATCTCTCTCTGGCAGAGCCCGGCTGCCAAATTGGAAACGTCCAGAGATTGCGCCCACAGGAAAGCTGCCAGCACTGAAAGTTCTAGCTGGTTTTCACTGTCCCTTGGAACTGCATTCGCTGCCACACAGACATTCGCGCTCTGCTAAAGCATTGCTTCGTAATGGGGCAACACTCTGTATCTCTCTCTGGCAGAGCCCGGCTGCCAAATTGGAAACGTCCAGAGATTGCGCCCACAGGAAAGCTGCCAGCACTGAAAGCTCTAGCTGGTTTTCACTGTCCCTTGGAACTGCATTCGCTGCCACACAGACATTCGCGCTCTGCTAAAGCATTGCTTCGTAATGGGGCAACACTCTGTATCTCTCTCTGGCAGAGCCCGGCTGCCAAATTGGAAACGTCCAGAGATTGCGCCCACAGGAAAGCTGCCAGCACTGAAAGCTCTAGGTGGTTTTCACATTCCCTTGGAACTGCATTCGCTGCCACACAGACATTCGTGCTCAGCTATAGCATTGCTTGGTAAGGGGGCAACATTCTTTATCTCTCTGTGGCAGAGCCCGGCTGCCAAATTGGAAACGTCCAGAGATTGGGCCCACAGGAAAGCTGCCAGCACTGAAAGCTCTAGCTGGTTTTCACTGTCCCTTGGAACTGCATTCGCTGCCACACAGACATTCGTGCTCTGCTAAAGCATTGCTTCGTAATGGGGCAACATTCTGTATCTCTCTCTGGCAGAGCCCGGCTGCCAAATTGGAAACGTCCAGAGATTGCGCCCACAGGAAAGCTGCCAGCACTGAAAGCTCTAGCTGGTTTTCACTGTCCCTTGGAACTGCATTCGCTGCCACACAGACATTGGCGCTCTGCTAAAGCATTGCTTCGTAATGGGGCAACACTCTGTATCTCTCTCTGGCAGAGCCCGGCTGCCAAATTGGAAACGTCCAGAGATTGCGCCCACAGGAAAGCTGCCAGCACTGAAAGCTCTAGCTGGTTTTCACTGTCCCTTGGAACTGCATTCGCTGCCACACAGACATTCGCGCTCTGCTAAAGCATTGCTTCGTAATGGGGCAACACTCTGTATCTCTCTCTGGCAGAGCCCGGCTGCCAAATTGGAAACGTCCAGAGATTGCGCCCACAGGAAAGCTGCCAGCACTGAAAGCTCTAGCTGGTTTTCACTGTCCCTTGGAACTGCATTCGCTGCCACACAGACATTCGTGCTCAGCTATAGCATTGCTAGGTAAGGGGGCAACATTCTTTATCTCTCTGTGGCAGAGCCCGGCTGCCAAATTGGAAACGTCCAGAGATTGCGCCCACAGGAAAGCTGCCAGCACTGAAAGCTCTAGCTGGTTTTCACTGTCCCTTGGAACTGCATTCGCTGCCACACAGACATTCGCGCTCTGCTAAAGCATTGCTTCGTAATGGGGCAACACTCTGTATCTCTCTCTGGCAGAGCCCGGCTGCCAAATTGGAAACGTCCAGAGATTGCGCCCACAGGAAAGCTGCCAGCACTGAAAGCTCTAGCTGGTTTTCACTGTCCCTTGGAACTGCATTCGCTGCCACACAGACATTCGCGCTCTGCTAAAGCATTGCTTCGTAATGGGGCAACACTCTGTATCTCTCTCTGGCAGAGCCCGGCTGCCAAATTGGAAACGTCCAGAGATTGCGACCACAGGAAAGCTGCCAGCACTGAAAGCTCTAGCTGGTTTTCACTGTCCCTTGGAACTGCATTCGCTGCCACACAGACATTGGCGCTCTGCTAAAGCATTGCTTCGTAATGGGGCAACACTGTATCTCTCTCTGGCAGAGCCCGGCTGCCAAATTGGAAACGTCCAGAGATTGCGCCCACAGGAAAGCTGCCAGCACTGAAAGCTCTAGCTGGTTTTCACTGTCCCTTGGAACTGCATTCGCTGCCACACAGACATTCGCGCTCTGCTAAAGCATTGCTTCCTAATGGGGCAACACTCTGTATCTCTCTCTGGCAGAGCCCGGCTGCCAAATTGGAAACGTCCAGAGATTGCACCCACAGGAAAGCTGCCAGCACTGAAAGCTCTAGCTGGTTTTCACTGTCCCTTGGAACTGCATTCGCTGCCACACAGACATTCGCGCTCTGCTAAAGCATTGCTTCGTAATGGGGCAACACTCTGTATCTCTCTCTGGCAGAGCCCGGCTGCCAAATTGGAAACGTCCAGAGATTGCGCCCACAGGAAAGCTGCCAGCACTGAAAGCTCTAGCTGGTTTTCACTGTCCCTTGGAACTGCATTCGCTGCCACACAGACATTCGCGCTCTGCTAAAGCATTGCTTCGTAATGGGGCAACACTCTGTATCTCTCTCTGGCAGAGCCCGGCTGCCAAATTGGAAACGTCCAGAGATTGCGCCCACAGGAAAGCTGCCAGCACTGAAAGCTCTAGCTGGTTTTCACTGTCCCTTGGAACTGCATTCGCTGCCACACAGACATTCGTGCTCAGCTATAGCATTGCTTGGTAAGGGGGCAACATTCTTTATCTCTCTGTGGCAGAGCCCGGCTGCCAAATTGGAAACGTCCAGAGATTGCGCCCACAGGAAAGCTGCCAGCACTGAAAGCTCTAGCTGGTTTTCACTGTCCCTTGGAACTGCATTCGCTGCCACACAGACATTCGCGCTCTGCTAAAGCATTGCTTCGTAATGGGGCAACACTCTGTATCTCTCTCTGGCAGAGCCCGGCTGCCAAATTGGAAACGTCCAGAGATTGCGCCCACAGGAAAGCTGCCAGCACTGAAAGCTCTAGCTGGTTTTCACTGTCCCTTGGAACTGCATTCGCTGCCACACAGACATTCGCGCTCTGCTAAAGCATTGCTTCGTAATGGGGCAACATTCTGTATCTCTCTCTGGCAGAGCCCGGCTGCCAAATTGGAAACGTCCAGAGATTGCGCCCACAGGAAAGCTGCCAGCACTGAAAGCTCTAGCTGGTTTTCACTGTCCCTTGGAACTGCATTCGCTGCCACACAGACATTCGCGCTCTGCTAAAGCATTGCTTCCTAATGGGGCAACACTCTGTATCTCTCTCTGGCAGAGCCCGGCTGCCAAATTGGAAACGTCCAGAGATTGCGCCCACAGGAAAGCTGCCAGCACTGAAAGCTCTAGCTGGTTTTCACTGTCCCTTGGAACTGCATTCGCTGCCACACAGACATTCGCGCTCTGCTAAAGCATTGCTTCGTAATGGGGCAACACTCTGTATCTCTCTCTGGCAGAGCCCGGCTGCCAAATTGGAAACGTCCAGACATTGCGCCCACAGGAAAGCTGCCAGCACTGAAAGCTCTAGCTGGTTTTCACTGTCCCTTGGAACTGCATTCGCTGCCACACAGACATTCGCGCTCTGCTAAAGCATTGCTTCGTAATGGGGCAACACTGTATCTCTCTCTGGCAGAGCCCGGCTGCCAAATTGGAAACGTCCAGAGATTGCGCCCACAGGAAAGCTGCCAGCACTGAAAGCTCTAGCTGGTTTTCACTGTCCCTTGGAACTGCATTCGCTGCCACACAGACATTCGCGCTCTGCTAAAGCATTGCTTCGTAATGGGGCAACACTCTGTATCTCTCTCTGGCAGAGCCCGGCTGCCAAATTGGAAACGTCCAGAGATTGCGCCCACAGGAAAGCTGCCAGCACTGAAAGCTCTAGCTGGTTTTCACTGTCCCTTGGAACTGCATTCGCTGCCACACAGACATTCGCGCTCTGCTAAAGCATTGCTTCGTAATGGGGCAACACTCTGTATCTCTCTCTGGCAGAGCCCGGCTGCCAAATTGGAAACGTCCAGACATTGCGCCCACAGGAAAGCTGCCAGCACTGAAAGCTCTAGCTGGTTTTCACTGTCCCTTGGAACTGCATTCGCTGCCACACAGACATTCGCGCTCTGCTAAAGCATTGCTTCGTAATGGGGCAACACTCTGTATCTCTCTCTGGCAGAGCCCGGCTGCCAAATTGGAAACGTCCAGAGATTGCGCCCACAGGAAAGCTGCCAGCACTGAAAGCTCTAGGTGGTTTTCACATTCCCTTGGAACTGCATTCGCTGCCACACAGACATTCGTGCTCAGCTATAGCATTGCTTGGTAAGGGGGCAACATTCTTTATCTCTCTGTGGCAGAGCCCGGCTGCCAAATTGGAAACGTCCAGAGATTTCGCCCACAGGAAAGCTGCCAGCACTGAAAGCTCTAGCTGGTTTCACTGTCCCTTGGAACTGCATTCGCTGCCACACAGACATTCGTGCTCAGCTATAGCATTGCTAGGTAAGGGGGCAACATTCTTTATCTCTCTGTGGCAGAGCCCGGCTGCCAAATTGGAAACGTCCAGACATTGCGCCCACAGGAAAGCTGCCAGCACTGAAAGCTCTAGCTGGTTTTCACTGTCCCTTGGAACTGCATTCGCTGCCACACAGACATTCGCGCTCTGCTAAAGCATTGCTTCGTAATGGGGCAACACTCTGTATCTCTCTCTGGCAGAGCCCGGCTGCCAAATTGGAAACGTCCAGACATTGCGCCCACAGGAAAGCTGCCAGCACTGAAAGCTCTAGCTGGTTTTCACTGTCCCTTGGAACTGCATTCGCTGCCATACAGACATTCGCGCTCTGCTAAAGCATTGCTTCGTAATGGGGCAACACTCTGTATCTCTCTCTGGCAGAGCCCGGCTGCCAAATTGGAAACGTCCAGAGATTGCGCCCACAGGAAAGCTGCCAGCACTGAAAGTTCTAGCTGGTTTTCACTGTCCCTTGGAACTGCATTCGCTGCCACACAGACATTCGCGCTCTGCTAAAGCATTGCTTCGTAATGGGGCAACACTCTGTATCTCTCTCTGGCAGAGCCCGGCTGCCAAATTGGAAACGTCCAGAGATTGCGCCCACAGGAAAGCTGCCAGCACTGAAAGCTCTAGCTGGTTTTCACTGTCCCTTGGAACTGCATTCGCTGCCACACAGACATTCGCGCTCTGCTAAAGCATTGCTTCGTAATGGGGCAACACTCTGTATCTCTCTCTGGCAGAGCCCGGCTGCCAAATTGGAAACGTCCAGAGATTGCGCCCACAGGAAAGCTGCCAGCACTGAAAGCTCTAGCTGGTTTTCACTGTCCCTTGGAACTGCATTCGCTGCCACACAGACATTCGCGCTCTGCTAAAGCATTGCTTCGTAATGGGGCAACACTCTGTATCTCTCTCTGGCAGAGCCCGGCTGCCAAATTGGAAACGTCCAGAGATTGCGCCCACAGGAAAGCTGCCAGCACTGAAAGCTCTAGCTGGTTTTCACTGTCCCTTGGAACTGCATTCGCTGCCACACAGACATTCGCGCTCTGCTAAAGCATTGCTTCGTAATGGGGCAACACTCTGTATCTCTCTCTGGCAGAGCCCGGCTGCCAAATTGGAAACGTCCAGAGATTGCGCCCACAGGAAAGCTGCCAGCACTGAAAGCTCTAGCTGGTTTTCACTGTCCCTTGGAACTGCATTCGCTGCCACACAGACATTCGCGCTCTGCTAAAGCATTGCTTCGTAATGGGGCAACACTCTGTATCTCTCTCTGGCAGAGCCCGGCTGCCAAATTGGAAACGTCCAGACATTGCGCCCACAGGAAAGCTGCCAGCACTGAAAGCTCTAGGTGGTTTTCACATTCCCTTGGAACTGCATTCGCTGCCACACAGACATTCGTGCTCAGCTATAGCATTGCTTGGTAAGGGGGCAACATTCTTTATCTCTCTGTGGCAGAGCCCGGCTGCCAAATTGGAAACGTCCAGAGATTGCGCCCACAGGAAAGCTGCCAGCACTGAAAGCTCTAGCTGGTTTTCACTGTCCCTTGGAACTGCATTCGCTGCCACACAGACATTCGCGCTCTGCTAAAGCATTGCTTCGTAATGGGGCAACACTATATCTCTCTCTGGCAGAGCCCGGCTGCCAAATTGGAAACGTCCAGAGATTGCGCCCACAGGAAAGCTGCCAGCACTGAAAGCTCTAGCTGGTTTTCACTGTCCCTTGGAACTGCATTCGCTGCCGCACAGACATTCGTGCTCAGCTATAGCATTGCTAGGTAAGGGGGCAACATTCTTTATCTCTCTGTGGCAGAGCCCGGCTGCCAAATTGGAAACGTCCAGAGATTGCGCCCACAGGAAAGCTGCCAGCACTGAAAGCTCTAGCTGGTTTTCACTGTCCCTTGGAACTGCATTCGCTGCCACACAGACATTCGCGCTCTGCTAAAGCATTGCTTCGTAATGGGGCAACACTCTGTATCTCTCTCTGGCAGAGCCCGGCTGCCAAATTGGAAACGTCCAGACATTGCGCCCACAGGAAAGCTGCCAGCACTGAAAGCTCTAGCTGGTTTTCACTGTCCCTTGGAACTGCATTCGCTGCCACACAGACATTCGCGCTCTGCTAAAGCATTGCTTCGTAATGGGGCAACACTCTGTATCTCTCTCTGGCAGAGCCCGGCTGCCAAATTGGAAACGTCCAGAGATTGCGCCCACAGGAAAGCTGCCAGCACTGAAAGCTCTAGCTGGTTTTCACTGTCCCTTGGAACTGCATTCGCTGCCACACAGACATTCGCGCTCTGCTAAAGCATTGCTTCGTAATGGGGCAACACTCTGTATCTCTCTCTGGCAGAGCCCGGCTGCCAAATTGGAAACGTCCAGAGATTGCGCCCACAGGAAAGCTGCCAGCACTGAAAGCTCTAGCTGGTTTTCACTGTCCCTTGGAACTGCATTCGCTGCCACACAGACATTCGCGCTCTGCTAAAGCATTGCTTCCTAATGGGGCAACACTCTGTATCTCTCTCTGGCAGAGCCCGGCTGCCAAATTGGAAACGTCCAGAGATTGCACCCACAGGAAAGCTGCCAGCACTGAAAGCTCTAGCTGGTTTTCACTGTCCCTTGGAACTGCATTCGCTGCCACACAGACATTCGCGCTCTGCTAAAGCATTGCTTCGTAATGGGGCAACACTCTGTATCTCTCTCTGGCAGAGCCCGGCTGCCAAATTGGAAACGTCCAGACATTGCGCCCACAGGAAAGCTGCCAGCACTGAAAGCTCTAGCTGGTTTTCACTGTCCCTTGGAACTGCATTCGCTGCCACACAGACATTCGCGCTCTGCTAAAGCATTGCTTCCTAATGGGGCAACACTCTGTATCTCTCTCTGGCAGAGCCCGGCTGCCAAATTGGAAACGTCCAGACATTGCGCCCACAGGAAAGCTGCCAGCACTGAAAGCTCTAGCTGGTTTTCACTATCCCTTGGAACTGCATTCGCTGCCACACAGACATTCGCGCTCTGCTAAAGCATTGCTTCGTAATGGGGCAACACTCTGTATCTCTCTCTGGCAGAGCCCGGCTGCCAAATTGGAAACGTCCAGAGATTGCGCCCACAGGAAAGCTGCCAGCACTGAAAGCTCTAGCTGGTTTTCACTGTCCTTGGAACTGCATTCGCTGCCACACAGACATTTGCGCTCTGCTAAAGCATTGCTTCGTAATGGGGCAACACTCTGTATCTCTCTCTGGCAGAGCCCGGCTGCCAAATTGGAAACGTCCAGAGATTGCGCCCACAGGAAAGCTGCCAGCACTGAAAGCTCTAGCTGGTTTTCACTGTCCCTTGGAACTGCATTCGCTGCCACACAGACATTCGCGCTCTGCTAAAGCATTGCTTCGTAATGGGGCAACACTCTGTATCTCTCTCTGGCAGAGCCCGGCTGCCAAATTGGAAACGTCCAGAGATTGCGCCCACAGGAAAGCTGCCAGCACTGAAAGCTCTAGGTGGTTTTCACATTCCCTTGGAACTGCATTCGCTGCCACACAGACATTCGTGCTCAGCTATAGCATTGCTTGGTAAGGGGGCAACATTCTTTATCTCTCTGTGGCAGAGCCCGGCTGCCAAATTGGAAACGTCCAGAGATTGCGCCCACAGGAAAGCTGCCAGCACTGAAAGCTCTAGCTGGTTTTCACTGTCCCTTGGAACTGCATTCGCTGCCACACAGACATTCGTGCTCTGCTAAAGCATTGCTTCGTAATGGGGCAACATTCTGTATCTCTCTCTGGCAGAGCCCGGCTGCCAAATTGGAAACGTCCAGAGATTGCGCCCACAGGAAAGCTGCCAGCACTGAAAGCTCTAGCTGGTTTTCACTGTCCCTTGGAACTGCATTCGCTGCCACACAGACATTGGCGCTCTGCTAAAGCATTGCTTCGTAATGGGGCAACACTCTGTATCTCTCTCTGGCAGAGCCCGGCTGCCAAATTGGAAACGTCCAGAGATTGCGCCCACAGGAAAGCTGCCAGCACTGAAAGCTCTAGCTGGTTTTCACTGTCCCTTGGAACTGCATTCGCTGCCACACAGACATTCGCGCTCTGCTAAAGCATTGCTTCGTAATGGGGCAACACTCTGTATCTCTCTCTGGCAGAGCCCGGCTGCCAAATTGGAAACGTCCAGAGATTGCGCCCACAGGAAAGCTGCCAGCACTGAAAGCTCTAGCTGGTTTTCACTGTCCCTTGGAACTGCATTCGCTGCCACACAGACATTCGCGCTCTGCTAAAGCATTGCTTCGTAATGGGGCAACACTCTGTATCTCTCTCTGGCAGAGCCCGGCTGCCAAATTGGAAACGTCCAGAGATTGCGCCCACAGGAAAGCTGCCAGCACTGAAAGCTCTAGCTGGTTTTCACTGTCCCTTGGAACTGCATTCGCTGCCACACAGACATTCGCGCTCTGCTAAAGCATTGCTTCGTAATGGGGCAACACTCTGTATCTCTCTCTGGCAGAGCCCGGCTGCCAAATTGGAAACGTCCAGACATTGCGCCCACAGGAAAGCTGCCAGCACTGAAAGCTCTAGCTGGTTTTCACATTCCCTTGGAACTGCATTCGCTGCCACACAGACATTCGCGCTCTGCTAAAGCATTGCTTCGTAATGGGGCAACACTCTGTATCTCTCTCTGGCAGAGCCCGGCTGCCAAATTGGAAACGTCCAGAGATTGCGCCCACAGGAAAGCTGCCAGCACTGAAAGCTCTAGGTGGTTTTCACATTCCCTTGGAACTGCATTCGCTGCCACACAGACATTCGTGCTCAGCTATAGCATTGCTTGGTAAGGGGGCAACATTCTTTATCTCTCTGTGGCAGAGCCCGGCTGCCAAATTGGAAACGTCCAGAGATTGCGCCCACAGGAAAGCTGCCAGCACTGAAAGCTCTAGCTGGTTTTCACTGTCCCTTGGAACTGCATTCGCTGCCACACAGACATTCGCGCTCTGCTAAAGCATTGCTTCGTAATGGGGCAACACTGTATCTCTCTCTGGCAGAGCCCGGCTGCCAAATTGGAAACGTCCAGAGATTGCGCCCACAGGAAAGCTGCCAGCACTGAAAGCTCTAGCTGGTTTTCACTGTCCCTTGGAACTGCATTCGCTGCCACACAGACATTCGCGCTCTGCTAAAGCATTGCTTCGTAATGGGGCAACACTGTATCTCTCTCTGTCAGAGCCCGGCTGCCAAATTGGAAACGTCCAGAGATTGCGCCCACAGGAAAGCTGCCAGCACTGAAAGCTCTAGCTGGTTTTCACTGTCCCTTGGAACTGCATTCGCTGCCACACAGACATTCGCGCTCTGCTAAAGCATTGCTTCGTAATGGGGCAACACTCTGTATCTCTCTCTGGCAGAGCCCGGCTGCCAAATTGGAAACGTCCAGAGATTGCGCCCACAGGAAAGCTGCCAGCACTGAAAGCTCTAGCTGGTTTTCACTGTCCCTTGGAACTGCATTCGCTGCCACACAGACATTCGCGCTCTGCTAAAGCATTGCTTCGTAATGGGGCAACACTCTGTATCTCTCTCTGGCAGAGCCCGGCTGCCAAATTGGAAACGTCCAGACATTGCGCCCACAGGAAAGCTGCCAGCACTGAAAGCTCTAGCTGGTTTTCACTGTCCCTTGGAACTGCATTCGCTGCCACACAGACATTCGCGCTCTGCTAAAGCATTGCTTCGTAATGGGGCAACACTCTGTATCTCTCTCTGGCAGAGCCCGGCTGCCAAATTGGAAACGTCCAGAGATTGCGCCCACAGGAAAGCTGCCAGCACTGAAAGCTCTAGCTGGTTTTCACTGTCCCTTGGAACTGCATTCGCTGCCACACAGACATTCGCGCTCTGCTAAAGCATTGCTTCGTAATGGGGCAACACTCTGTATCTCTCTCTGGCAGAGCCCGGCTGCCAAATTGGAAACGTCCAGAGATTGCGCCCACAGGAAAGCTGCCAGCACTGAAAGCTCTAGCTGGTTTTCACTGTCCCTTGGAACTGCATTCGCTGCCACACAGACATTCGCGCTCTGCTAAAGCATTGCTTCGTAATGGGGCAACACTGTATCTCTCTCTGGCAGAGCCCGGCTGCCAAATTGGAAACGTCCAGAGATTGCGCCCACAGGAAAGCTGCCAGCACTGAAAGCTCTAGCTGGTTTTCACTGTCCCTTGGAACTGCATTCGCTGCCACACAGACATTCGCGCTCTGCTAAAGCATTGCTTCGTAATGGGGCAACACTCTGTATCTCTCTCTGGCAGAGCCCGGCTGCCAAATTGGAAACGTCCAGAGATTGCGCCCACAGGAAAGCTGCCAGCACTGAAAGCTCTAGCTGGTTTTCACTGTCCCTTGGAACTGCATTCGCTGCCACACAGACATTCGCGCTCTGCTAAAGCATTGCTTCGTAATGGGGCAACACTCTGTATCTCTCTCTGGCAGAGCCCGGCTGCCAAATTGGAAACGTCCAGACATTGCGCCCACAGGAAAGCTGCCAGCACTGAAAGCTCTAGCTGGTTTTCACTGTCCCTTGGAACTGCATTCGCTGCCACACAGACATTCGCGCTCTGCTAAAGCATTGCTTCGTAATGGGGCAACACTCTGTATCTCTCTCTGGCAGAGCCCGGCTGCCAAATTGGAAACGTCCAGAGATTGCGCCCACAGGAAAGCTGCCAGCACTGAAAGCTCTAGGTGGTTTTCACATTCCCTTGGAACTGCATTCGCTGCCACACAGACATTCGTGCTCAGCTATAGCATTGCTTGGTAAGGGGGCAACATTCTTTATCTCTCTCTGGCAGAGCCCGGCTGCCAAATTGGAAACGTCCAGAGATTGCGCCCACAGGAAAGCTGCCAGCACTGAAAGCTCTAGCTGGTTTCACTGTCCCTTGGAACTGCATTCGCTGCCACACAGACATTCGTGCTCAGCTATAGCATTGCTAGGTAAGGGGGCAACATTCTTTATCTCTCTGTGGCAGAGCCCGGCTGCCAAATTGGAAACGTCCAGACATTGCGCCCACAGGAAAGCTGCCAGCACTGAAAGCTCTAGCTGGTTTTCACTGTCCCTTGGAACTGCATTCGCTGCCACACAGACATTCGCGCTCTGCTAAAGCATTGCTTCGTAATGGGGCAACACTCTGTATCTCTCTCTGGCAGAGCCCGGCTGCCAAATTGGAAACGTCCAGAGATTGCGCCCACAGGAAAGCTGCCAGCACTGAAAGCTCTAGCTGGTTTTCACTGTCCCTTGGAACTGCATTCGCTGCCATACAGACATTCGCGCTCTGCTAAAGCATTGCTTCGTAATGGGGCAACACTCTGTATCTCTCTCTGGCAGAGCCCGGCTGCCAAATTGGAAACGTCCAGAGATTGCGCCCACAGGAAAGCTGCCAGCACTGAAAGTTCTAGCTGGTTTTCACTGTCCCTTGGAACTGCATTCGCTGCCACACAGACATTCGCGCTCTGCTAAAGCATTGCTTCGTAATGGGGCAACACTCTGTATCTCTCTCTGGCAGAGCCCGGCTGCCAAATTGGAAACGTCCAGAGATTGCGCCCACAGGAAAGCTGCCAGCACTGAAAGCTCTAGCTGGTTTTCACTGTCCCTTGGAACTGCATTCGCTGCCACACAGACATTCGCGCTCTGCTAAAGCATTGCTTCCTAATGGGGCAACACTCTGTATCTCTCTCTGGCAGAGCCCGGCTGCCAAATTGGAAACGTCCAGAGATTGCGCCCA
The DNA here is from genome assembly GCF_035582795.1 of Mycteria americana. Lineage (NCBI taxonomy): Eukaryota > Metazoa > Chordata > Aves > Ciconiiformes > Ciconiidae > Mycteria > Mycteria americana. The sequence continues at coordinate 99,107 of NW_027445462.1, read as the reverse complement.
CAGGAAAGCTGCCAGCACTGAAAGCTCTAGCTGGTTTTCACTGTCCCTTGGAACTGCATTCGCTGCCACACAGACATTCGCGCTCTGCTAAAGCATTGCTTCGTAATGGGGCAACACTCTGTATCTCTCTCTGGCAGAGCCCGGCTGCCAAATTGGAAACGTCCAGAGATTGCGCCCACAGGAAAGCTGCCAGCACTGAAAGCTCTAGCTGGTTTTCACTGTCCCTTGGAACTGCATTCGCTGCCACACAGACATTCGCGCTCTGCTAAAGCATTGCTTCGTAATGGGGCAACACTCTGTATCTCTCTCTGGCAGAGCCCGGCTGCCAAATTGGAAACGTCCAGACATTGCGCCCACAGGAAAGCTGCCAGCACTGAAAGCTCTAGCTGGTTTTCACTGTCCCTTGGAACTGCATTCGCTGCCACACAGACATTCGCGCTCTGCTAAAGCATTGCTTCGTAATGGGGCAACACTCTGTATCTCTCTCTGGCAGAGCCCGGCTGCCAAATTGGAAACGTCCAGACATTGCGCCCACAGGAAAGCTGCCAGCACTGAAAGCTCTAGGTGGTTTTCACATTCCCTTGGAACTGCATTCGCTGCCACACAGACATTCGTGCTCAGCTATAGCATTGCTTGGTAAGGGGGCAACATTCTTTATCTCTCTGTGGCAGAGCCCGGCTGCCAAATTGGAAACGTCCAGAGATTGCGCCCACAGGAAAGCTGCCAGCACTGAAAGCTCTAGCTGGTTTTCACTGTCCCTTGGAACTGCATTCGCTGCCACACAGACATTCGCGCTCTGCTAAAGCATTGCTTCGTAATGGGGCAACACTATATCTCTCTCTGGCAGAGCCCGGCTGCCAAATTGGAAACGTCCAGAGATTGCGCCCACAGGAAAGCTGCCAGCACTGAAAGCTCTAGCTGGTTTTCACTGTCCCTTGGAACTGCATTCGCTGCCGCACAGACATTCGTGCTCAGCTATAGCATTGCTAGGTAAGGGGGCAACATTCTTTATCTCTCTGTGGCAGAGCCCGGCTGCCAAATTGGAAACGTCCAGAGATTGCGCCCACAGGAAAGCTGCCAGCACTGAAAGCTCTAGCTGGTTTTCACTGTCCCTTGGAACTGCATTCGCTGCCACACAGACATTCGCGCTCTGCTAAAGCATTGCTTCGTAATGGGGCAACACTCTGTACCTCTCTCTGGCAGAGCCCGGCTGCCAAATTGGAAACGTCCAGACATTGCGCCCACAGGAAAGCTGCCAGCACTGAAAGCTCTAGCTGGTTTTCACTGTCCCTTGGAACTGCATTCGCTGCCACACAGACATTCGCGCTCTGCTAAAGCATTGCTTCGTAATGGGGCAACACTCTGTATCTCTCTCTGGCAGAGCCCGGCTGCCAAATTGGAAACGTCCAGAGATTGCGCCCACAGGAAAGCTGCCAGCACTGAAAGCTCTAGCTGGTTTTCACTGTCCCTTGGAACTGCATTCGCTGCCACACAGACATTCGCGCTCTGCTAAAGCATTGCTTCGTAATGGGGCAACACTCTGTATCTCTCTCTGGCAGAGCCCGGCTGCCAAATTGGAAACGTCCAGAGATTGCGCCCACAGGAAAGCTGCCAGCACTGAAAGCTCTAGCTGGTTTTCACTGTCCCTTGGAACTGCATTCGCTGCCACACAGACATTCGCGCTCTGCTAAAGCATTGCTTCCTAATGGGGCAACACTCTGTATCTCTCTCTGGCAGAGCCCGGCTGCCAAATTGGAAACGTCCAGAGATTGCACCCACAGGAAAGCTGCCAGCACTGAAAGCTCTAGCTGGTTTTCACTGTCCCTTGGAACTGCATTCGCTGCCACACAGACATTCGCGCTCTGCTAAAGCATTGCTTCGTAATGGGGCAACACTCTGTATCTCTCTCTGGCAGAGCCCGGCTGCCAAATTGGAAACGTCCAGAGATTGCGCCCACAGGAAAGCTGCCAGCACTGAAAGCTCTAGCTGGTTTTCACTGTCCCTTGGAACTGCATTCGCTGCCACACAGACATTCGCGCTCTGCTAAAGCATTGCTTCCTAATGGGGCAACACTCTGTATCTCTCTCTGGCAGAGCCCGGCTGCCAAATTGGAAACGTCCAGACATTGCGCCCACAGGAAAGCTGCCAGCACTGAAAGCTCTAGCTGGTTTTCACTATCCCTTGGAACTGCATTCGCTGCCACACAGACATTCGCGCTCTGCTAAAGCATTGCTTCGTAATGGGGCAACACTCTGTATCTCTCTCTGGCAGAGCCCGGCTGCCAAATTGGAAACGTCCAGAGATTGCGCCCACAGGAAAGCTGCCAGCACTGAAAGCTCTAGCTGGTTTTCACTGTCCTTGGAACTGCATTCGCTGCCACACAGACATTTGCGCTCTGCTAAAGCATTTCTTCGTAATGGGGCAACACTCTGTATCTCTCTCTGGCAGAGCCCGGCTGCCAAATTGGAAACGTCCAGAGATTGCGCCCACAGGAAAGCTGCCAGCACTGAAAGCTCTAGCTGGTTTTCACTGTCCCTTGGAACTGCATTCGCTGCCACACAGACATTCGTGCTCAGCTATAGCATTGCTAGGTAAGGGGGCAACATTCTTTATCTCTCTGTGGCAGAGCCCGGCTGCCAAATTGGAAACGTCCAGAGATTGCGCCCACAGGAAAGCTGCCAGCACTGAAAGCTCTAGCTGGTTTTCACTGTCCCTTGGAACTGCATTCGCTGCCACACAGACATTCGCGCTCTGCTAAAGTATTGCTTCGTAATGGGGCAACACTCTGTATCTCTCTCTGGCAGAGCCCGGCTGCCAAATTGGAAACGTCCAGAGATTGCGCCCACAGGAAAGCTGCCAGCACTGAAAGCTCTAGCTGGTTTTCACTGTCCCTTGGAACTGCATTCGCTGCCACACAGACATTCGCGCTCTGCTAAAGCATTGCTTCCTAATGGGGCAACACTCTGTATCTCTCTCTGGCAGAGCCCGGCTGCCAAATTGGAAACGTCCAGAGATTGCACCCACAGGAAAGCTGCCAGCACTGAAAGCTCTAGCTGGTTTTCACTGTCCCTTGGAACTGCATTCGCTGCCACACAGACATTCGCGTTCTGCTAAAGCATTGCTTCGTAATGGGGCAACACTCTGTATCTCTCTCTGGCAGAGCCCGGCTGCCAAATTGGAAACGTCCAGACATTGCGCCCACAGGAAAGCTGCCAGCACTGAAAGCTCTAGCTGGTTTTCACTGTCCCTTGGAACTGCATTCGCTGCCACACAGACATTCGCGCTCTGCTAAAGCATTGCTTCGTAATGGGGCAACACTCTGTATCTCTCTCTGGCAGAGCCCGGCTGCCAAATTGGAAACGTCCAGAGATTGCGCCCACAGGAAAGCTGCCAGCACTGAAAGCTCTAGCTGGTTTTCACTGTCCCTTGGAACTGCATTCGCTGCCACACAGACATTCGCGCTCTGCTAAAGCATTGCTTCCTAATGGGGCAACACTCTGTATCTCTCTCTGGCAGAGCCCGGCTGCCAAATTGGAAACGTCCAGACATTGCGCCCACAGGAAAGCTGCCAGCACTGAAAGCTCTAGCTGGTTTTCACTGTCCCTTGGAACTGCATTCGCTGCCATACAGACATTCGCGCTCTGCTAAAGCATTGCTTCGTAATGGGGCAACACTCTGTATCTCTCTCTGGCAGAGCCCGGCTGCCAAATTGGAAACGTCCAGAGATTGCACCCACAGGAAAGCTGCCAGCACTGAAAGCTCTAGCTGGTTTTCACTGTCCCTTGGAACTGCATTCGCTGCCACACAGACATTCGCGCTCTGCTAAAGCATTGCTTCGTAATGGGGCAACACTCTGTATCTCTCTCTGGCAGAGCCCGGCTGCCAAATTGGAAACGTCCAGAGATTGCACCCACAGGAAAGCTGCCAGCACTGAAAGCTCTAGCTGGTTTTCACTGTCCCTTGGAACTGCATTCGCTGCCACACAGACATTCGCGCTCTGCTAAAGCATTGCTTCGTAATGGGGCAACACTCTGTATCTCTCTCTGGCAGAGCCCGGCTGCCAAATTGGAAACGTCCAGACATTGCGCCCACAGGAAAGCTGCCAGCACTGAAAGCTCTAGGTGGTTTTCACATTCCCTTGGAACTGCATTCGCTGCCACACAGACATTCGTGCTCAGCTATAGCATTGCTTGGTAAGGGGGCAACATTCTTTATCTCTCTCTGGCAGAGCCCGGCTGCCAAATTGGAAACGTCCAGAGATTGCGCCCACAGGAAAGCTGCCAGCACTGAAAGCTCTAGCTGGTTTCACTGTCCCTTGGAACTGCATTCGCTGCCACACAGACATTCGTGCTCAGCTATAGCATTGCTAGGTAAGGGGGCAACATTCTTTATCTCTCTGTGGCAGAGCCCGGCTGCCAAATTGGAAACGTCCAGACATTGCGCCCACAGGAAAGCTGCCAGCACTGAAAGCTCTAGCTGGTTTTCACTGTCCCTTGGAACTGCATTCGCTGCCACACAGACATTCGCGCTCTGCTAAAGCATTGCTTCGTAATGGGGCAACACTCTGTATCTCTCTCTGGCAGAGCCCGGCTGCCAAATTGGAAACGTCCAGAGATTGCGCCCACAGGAAAGCTGCCAGCACTGAAAGCTCTAGCTGGTTTTCACTGTCCCTTGGAACTGCATTCGCTGCCATACAGACATTCGCGCTCTGCTAAAGCATTGCTTCGTAATGGGGCAACACTCTGTATCTCTCTCTGGCAGAGCCCGGCTGCCAAATTGGAAACGTCCAGAGATTGCGCCCACAGGAAAGCTGCCAGCACTGAAAGTTCTAGCTGGTTTTCACTGTCCCTTGGAACTGCATTCGCTGCCACACAGACATTCGCGCTCTGCTAAAGCATTGCTTCGTAATGGGGCAACACTCTGTATCTCTCTCTGGCAGAGCCCGGCTGCCAAATTGGAAACGTCCAGAGATTGCGCCCACAGGAAAGCTGCCAGCACTGAAAGCTCTAGCTGGTTTTCACTGTCCCTTGGAACTGCATTCGCTGCCACACAGACATTCGCGCTCTGCTAAAGCATTGCTTCGTAATGGGGCAACACTCTGTATCTCTCTCTGGCAGAGCCCGGCTGCCAAATTGGAAACGTCCAGAGATTGCGCCCACAGGAAAGCTGCCAGCACTGAAAGCTCTAGCTGGTTTTCACTGTCCCTTGGAACTGCATTCGCTGCCACACAGACATTCGCGCTCTGCTAAAGCATTGCTTCGTAATGGGGCAACACTCTGTATCTCTCTCTGGCAGAGCCCGGCTGCCAAATTGGAAACGTCCAGAGATTGCGCCCACAGGAAAGCTGCCAGCACTGAAAGCTCTAGCTGGTTTTCACTGTCCCTTGGAACTGCATTCGCTGCCACACAGACATTCGCGCTCTGCTAAAGCATTGCTTCGTAATGGGGCAACACTCTGTATCTCTCTCTGGCAGAGCCCGGCTGCCAAATTGGAAACGTCCAGACATTGCGCCCACAGGAAAGCTGCCAGCACTGAAAGCTCTAGCTGGTTTTCACTGTCCCTTGGAACTGCATTCGCTGCCACACAGACATTCGCGCTCTGCTAAAGCATTGCTTCGTAATGGGGCAACACTCTGTATCTCTCTCTGGCAGAGCCCGGCTGCCAAATTGGAAACGTCCAGACATTGCGCCCACAGGAAAGCTGCCAGCACTGAAAGCTCTAGGTGGTTTTCACATTCCCTTGGAACTGCATTCGCTGCCACACAGACATTCGTGCTCAGCTATAGCATTGCTTGGTAAGGGGGCAACATTCTTTATCTCTCTGTGGCAGAGCCCGGCTGCCAAATTGGAAACGTCCAGAGATTGCGCCCACAGGAAAGCTGCCAGCACTGAAAGCTCTAGCTGGTTTTCACTGTCCCTTGGAACTGCATTCGCTGCCACACAGACATTCGCGCTCTGCTAAAGCATTGCTTCGTAATGGGGCAACACTATATCTCTCTCTGGCAGAGCCCGGCTGCCAAATTGGAAACGTCCAGAGATTGCGCCCACAGGAAAGCTGCCAGCACTGAAAGCTCTAGCTGGTTTTCACTGTCCCTTGGAACTGCATTCGCTGCCGCACAGACATTCGTGCTCAGCTATAGCATTGCTAGGTAAGGGGGCAACATTCTTTATCTCTCTGTGGCAGAGCCCGGCTGCCAAATTGGAAACGTCCAGAGATTGCGCCCACAGGAAAGCTGCCAGCACTGAAAGCTCTAGCTGGTTTTCACTGTCCCTTGGAACTGCATTCGCTGCCACACAGACATTCGCGCTCTGCTAAAGCATTGCTTCGTAATGGGGCAACACTCTGTACCTCTCTCTGGCAGAGCCCGGCTGCCAAATTGGAAACGTCCAGACATTGCGCCCACAGGAAAGCTGCCAGCACTGAAAGCTCTAGCTGGTTTTCACTGTCCCTTGGAACTGCATTCGCTGCCACACAGACATTCGCGCTCTGCTAAAGCATTGCTTCGTAATGGGGCAACACTCTGTATCTCTCTCTGGCAGAGCCCGGCTGCCAAATTGGAAACGTCCAGAGATTGCGCCCACAGGAAAGCTGCCAGCACTGAAAGCTCTAGCTGGTTTTCACTGTCCCTTGGAACTGCATTCGCTGCCACACAGACATTCGCGCTCTGCTAAAGCATTGCTTCGTAATGGGGCAACACTCTGTATCTCTCTCTGGCAGAGCCCGGCTGCCAAATTGGAAACGTCCAGAGATTGCGCCCACAGGAAAGCTGCCAGCACTGAAAGCTCTAGCTGGTTTTCACTGTCCCTTGGAACTGCATTCGCTGCCACACAGACATTCGCGCTCTGCTAAAGCATTGCTTCGTAATGGGGCAACACTCTGTATCTCTCTCTGGCAGAGCCCGGCTGCCAAATTGGAAACGTCCAGAGATTGCACCCACAGGAAAGCTGCCAGCACTGAAAGCTCTAGCTGGTTTTCACTGTCCCTTGGAACTGCATTCGCTGCCACACAGACATTCGCGCTCTGCTAAAGCATTGCTTCGTAATGGGGCAACACTCTGTATCTCTCTCTGGCAGAGCCCGGCTGCCAAATTGGAAACGTCCAGAGATTGCGCCCACAGGAAAGCTGCCAGCACTGAAAGCTCTAGCTGGTTTTCACTGTCCCTTGGAACTGCATTCGCTGCCACACAGACATTCGCGCTCTGCTAAAGCATTGCTTCCTAATGGGGCAACACTCTGTATCTCTCTCTGGCAGAGCCCGGCTGCCAAATTGGAAACGTCCAGACATTGCGCCCACAGGAAAGCTGCCAGCACTGAAAGCTCTAGCTGGTTTTCACTATCCCTTGGAACTGCATTCGCTGCCACACAGACATTCGCGCTCTGCTAAAGCATTGCTTCGTAATGGGGCAACACTCTGTATCTCTCTCTGGCAGAGCCCGGCTGCCAAATTGGAAACGTCCAGAGATTGCGCCCACAGGAAAGCTGCCAGCACTGAAAGCTCTAGCTGGTTTTCACTGTCCTTGGAACTGCATTCGCTGCCACACAGACATTTGCGCTCTGCTAAAGCATTTCTTCGTAATGGGGCAACACTCTGTATCTCTCTCTGGCAGAGCCCGGCTGCCAAATTGGAAACGTCCAGAGATTGCGCCCACAGGAAAGCTGCCAGCACTGAAAGCTCTAGCTGGTTTTCACTGTCCCTTGGAACTGCATTCGCTGCCACACAGACATTCGTGCTCAGCTATAGCATTGCTAGGTAAGGGGGCAACATTCTTTATCTCTCTGTGGCAGAGCCCGGCTGCCAAATTGGAAACGTCCAGAGATTGCGCCCACAGGAAAGCTGCCAGCACTGAAAGCTCTAGCTGGTTTTCACTGTCCCTTGGAACTGCATTCGCTGCCACACAGACATTCGCGCTCTGCTAAAGTATTGCTTCGTAATGGGGCAACACTCTGTATCTCTCTCTGGCAGAGCCCGGCTGCCAAATTGGAAACGTCCAGAGATTGCGCCCACAGGAAAGCTGCCAGCACTGAAAGCTCTAGCTGGTTTTCACTGTCCCTTGGAACTGCATTCGCTGCCACACAGACATTCGCGCTCTGCTAAAGCATTGCTTCCTAATGGGGCAACACTCTGTATCTCTCTCTGGCAGAGCCCGGCTGCCAAATTGGAAACGTCCAGAGATTGCACCCACAGGAAAGCTGCCAGCACTGAAAGCTCTAGCTGGTTTTCACTGTCCCTTGGAACTGCATTCGCTGCCACACAGACATTCGCGTTCTGCTAAAGCATTGCTTCGTAATGGGGCAACACTCTGTATCTCTCTCTGGCAGAGCCCGGCTGCCAAATTGGAAACGTCCAGACATTGCGCCCACAGGAAAGCTGCCAGCACTGAAAGCTCTAGCTGGTTTTCACTGTCCCTTGGAACTGCATTCGCTGCCACACAGACATTCGCGCTCTGCTAAAGCATTGCTTCGTAATGGGGCAACACTCTGTATCTCTCTCTGGCAGAGCCCGGCTGCCAAATTGGAAACGTCCAGAGATTGCGCCCACAGGAAAGCTGCCAGCACTGAAAGCTCTAGCTGGTTTTCACTGTCCCTTGGAACTGCATTCGCTGCCACACAGACATTCGCGCTCTGCTAAAGCATTGCTTCCTAATGGGGCAACACTCTGTATCTCTCTCTGGCAGAGCCCGGCTGCCAAATTGGAAACGTCCAGACATTGCGCCCACAGGAAAGCTGCCAGCACTGAAAGCTCTAGCTGGTTTTCACTGTCCCTTGGAACTGCATTCGCTGCCATACAGACATTCGCGCTCTGCTAAAGCATTGCTTCGTAATGGGGCAACACTCTGTATCTCTCTCTGGCAGAGCCCGGCTGCCAAATTGGAAACGTCCAGAGATTGCACCCACAGGAAAGCTGCCAGCACTGAAAGCTCTAGCTGGTTTTCACTGTCCCTTGGAACTGCATTCGCTGCCACACAGACATTCGCGCTCTGCTAAAGCATTGCTTCGTAATGGGGCAACACTCTGTATCTCTCTCTGGCAGAGCCCGGCTGCCAAATTGGAAACGTCCAGAGATTGCACCCACAGGAAAGCTGCCAGCACTGAAAGCTCTAGCTGGTTTTCACTGTCCCTTGGAACTGCATTCGCTGCCACACAGACATTCGCGCTCTGCTAAAGCATTGCTTCCTAATGGGGCAACATTCTTTATCTCTCTGTGGCAGAGCCCGGCTGCCAAATTGGAAACGTCCAGAGATTGCGCCCACAGGAAAGCTGCCAGCACTGAAAGCTCTAGCTGGTTTTCACTGTCCCTTGGAACTGCATTCGCTGCCACACAGACATTCGCGCTCTGCTAAAGCATTGCTTCCTAATGGGGCAACACTCTGTATCTCTCTCTGGCAGAGCCCGGCTGCCAAATTGGAAACGTCCAGAGATTGCACCCACAGGAAAGCTGCCAGCACTGAAAGCTCTAGCTGGTTTTCACTGTCCCTTGGAACTGCATTCGCTGCCGCACAGACATTCGTGCTCAGCTATAGCATTGCTAGGTAAGGGGGCAACATTCTTTATCTCTCTGTGGCAGAGCCCGGCTGCCAAATTGGAAACGTCCAGAGATTGCGCCCACAGGAAAGCTGCCAGCACTGAAAGCTCTAGCTGGTTTTCACTGTCCCTTGGAACTGCATTCGCTGCCATACAGACATTCGCGCTCTGCTAAAGCATTGCTTCGTAATGGGGCAACACTCTGTATCTCTCTCTGGCAGAGCCCGGCTGCCAAATTGGAAACGTCCAGAGATTGCGCCCACAGGAAAGCTGCCAGCACTGAAAGTTCTAGCTGGTTTTCACTGTCCCTTGGAACTGCATTCGCTGCCACACAGACATTCGCGCTCTGCTAAAGCATTGCTTCCTAATGGGGCAACACTCTGTATCTCTCTCTGGCAGAGCCCGGCTGCCAAATTGGAAACGTCCAGACATTGCGCCCACAGGAAAGCTGCCAGCACTGAAAGCTCTAGCTGGTTTTCACTGTCCCTTGGAACTGCATTCGCTGCCACACAGACATTCGCGCTCTGCTAAAGCATTGCTTCCTAATGGGGCAACAATCTGTATCTCTCTCTGGCAGAGCCCGGCTGCCAAATTGGAAACGTCCAGAGATTGCGCCCACAGGAAAGCTGCCAGCACTGAAAGCTCTAGCTGGTTTTCACTGTCCCTTGGAACTGCATTCGCTGCCACACAGACATTCGCGCTCTGCTAAAGCATTGCTTCCTAATGGGGCAACACTCTGTATCTCTCTCTGGCAGAGCCCGGCTGCCAAATTGGAAACGTCCAGAGATTGCGCCCACAGGAAAGCTGCCAGCACTGAAAGCTCTAGCTGGTTTTCACTGTCCCTTGGAACTGCATTCGCTGCCACACAGACATTCGCGCTCTGCTAAAGCATTGCTTCCTAATGGGGCAACACTCTGTATCTCTCTCTGGCAGAGCCCGGCTGCCAAATTGGAAACGTCCAGAGATTGCACCCACAGGAAAGCTGCCAGCACTGAAAGCTCTAGCTGGTTTTCACTGTCCCTTGGAACTGCATTCGCTGCCACACAGACATTCGCGCTCTGCTAAAGCATTGCTTCGTAATGGGGCAACACTCTGTATCTCTCTCTGGCAGAGCCCGGCTGCCAAATTGGAAACGTCCAGACATTGCGCCCACAGGAAAGCTGCCAGCACTGAAAGCTCTAGCTGGTTTTCACTGTCCCTTGGAACTGCATTCGCTGCCATACAGACATTCGTGCTCAGCTATAGCATTGCTAGGTAAGGGGGCAACATTCTTTATCTCTCTGTGGCAGAGCCCGGCTGCCAAATTGGAAACGTCCAGAGATTGCGCCCACAGGAAAGCTGCCAGCACTGAAAGCTCTAGCTGGTTTTCACTGTCCCTTGGAACTGCATTCGCTGCCACACAGACATTCGCGCTCTGCTAAAGCATTGCTTCGTAATGGGGCAACACTCTGTATCTCTCTCTGGCAGAGCCCGGCTGCCAAATTGGAAACGTCCAGACATTGCGCCCACAGGAAAGCTGCCAGCACTGAAAGCTCTAGCTGGTTTTCACTCTCCCTTGGAACTGCATTCGCTGCCACACAGACATTCGCGCTCTGCTAAAGCATTGCTTCGTAATGGGGTAACACTCTGTATCTCTCTCTGGCAGAGCCCGGCTGCCAAATTGGAAACGTCCAGAGATTGCGCCCACAGGAAAGCTGCCAGCACTGAAAGTTCTAGCTGGTTTTCACTGTCCCTTGGAACTGCATTCGCTGCCACACAGACATTCGCGCTCTGCTAAAGCATTGCTTCCTAATGGGGCAACACTCTGTATCTCTCTCTGGCAGAGCCCGGCTGCCAAATTGGAAACGTCCAGACATTGCGCCCACAGGAAAGCTGCCAGCACTGAAAGCTCTAGCTGGTTTTCACTGTCCCTTGGAACTGCATTCGCTGCCACACAGACATTCGCGCTCTGCTAAAGCATTGCTTCGTAATGGGGCAACACTCTGTATCTCTCTCTGGCAGAGCCCGGCTGCCAAATTGGAAACGTCCAGAGATTGCGCCCACAGGAAAGCTGCCAGCACTGAAAGCTCTAGCTGGTTTTCACTGTCCTTGGAACTGCATTCGCTGCCACACAGACATTTGCGCTCTGCTAAAGCATTGCTTCGTAATGGGGCAACACTCTGTATCTCTCTCTGGCAGAGCCCGGCTGCCAAATTGGAAACGTCCAGAGATTGCGCCCACAGGAAAGCTGCCAGCACTGAAAGCTCTAGCTGGTTTTCACTGTCCCTTGGAACTGCATTCGCTGCCACACAGACATTCGTGCTCAGCTATAGCATTGCTAGGTAAGGGGGCAACATTCTTTATCTCTCTGTGGCAGAGCCCGGCTGCCAAATTGGAAACGTCCAGAGATTGCGCCCACAGGAAAGCTGCCAGCACTGAAAGCTCTAGCTGGTTTTCACTGTCCCTTGGAACTGCATTCGCTGCCACACAGACATTCGCGCTCTGCTAAAGCATTGCTTCGTAATGGGGCAACACTCTGTATCTCTCTGTGGCAGAGCCCGGCTGCCAAATTGGAAACGTCCAGAGATTGCGCCCACAGGAAAGCTGCCAGCACTGAAAGCTCTAGCTGGTTTTCACTGTCCCTTGGAACTGCATTCGCTGCCACACAGACATTCGCGCTCTGCTAAAGCATTGCTTCGTAATGGGGCAACACTCTGTATCTCTCTCTGGCAGAGCCCGGCTGCCAAATTGGAAACGTCCAGAGATTGCGCCCACAGGAAAGCTGCCAGCACTGAAAGTTCTAGCTGGTTTTCACTGTCCCTTGGAACTGCATTCGCTGCCACACAGACATTCGCGCTCTGCTAAAGCATTGCTTCCTAATGGGGCAACACTCTGTATCTCTCTCTGGCAGAGCCCGGCTGCCAAATTGGAAACGTCCAGAGATTGCGCCCACAGGAAAGCTGCCAGCACTGAAAGCTCTAGCTGGTTTTCACTATCCCTTGGAACTGCATTCGCTGCCACACAGACATTCGCGCTCTGCTAAAGCATTGCTTCGTAATGGGGCAACACTCTGTATCTCTCTCTGGCAGAGCCCGGCTGCCAAATTGGAAACGTCCAGAGATTGCGCCCACAGGAAAGCTGCCAGCACTGAAAGCTCTAGCTGGTTTTCACTGTCCTTGGAACTGCATTCGCTGCCACACAGACATTTGCGCTCTGCTAAAGCATTGCTTCGTAATGGGGCAACACTCTGTATCTCTCTCTGGCAGAGCCCGGCTGCCAAATTGGAAACGTCCAGAGATTGCGCCCACAGGAAAGCTGCCAGCACTGAAAGCTCTAGCTGGTTTTCACTGTCCCTTGGAACTGCATTCGCTGCCACACAGACATTCGTGCTCAGCTAAAGCATTGCTAGGTAAGGGGGCAACATTCTTTATCTCTCTGTGGCAGAGCCCGGCTGCCAAATTGGAAACGTCCAGAGATTGCACCCACAGGAAAGCTGCCAGCACTGAAAGCTCTAGCTGGTTTTCACTGTCCCTTGGAACTGCATTCGCTGCCACACAGACATTCGCGCTCTGCTAAAGTATTGCTTCGTAATGGGGCAACACTCTGTATCTCTCTCTGGCAGAGCCCGGCTGCCAAATTGGAAACGTCCAGAGATTGCGCCCACAGGAAAGCTGCCAGCACTGAAAGCTCTAGCTGGTTTTCACTGTCCCTTGGAACTGCATTCGCTGCCACACAGACATTCGCGCTCTGCTAAAGCATTGCTTCCTAATGGGGCAACACTCTGTATCTCTCTCTGGCAGAGCCCGGCTGCCAAATTGGAAACGTCCAGAGATTGCACCCACAGGAAAGCTGCCAGCACTGAAAGCTCTAGCTGGTTTTCACTGTCCCTTGGAACTGCATTCGCTGCCACACAGACATTCGCGTTCTGCTAAAGCATTGCTTCCTAATGGGGCAACATTCTGTATCTCTCTCTGGCAGAGCCCGGCTGCCAAATTGGAAACGTCCAGACATTGCGCCCACAGGAAAGCTGCCAGCACTGAAAGCTCTAGCTGGTTTTCACTGTCCCTTGGAACTGCATTCGCTGCCACACAGACATTCGCGCTCTGCTAAAGCATTGCTTCGTAATGGGGCAACACTCTGTATCTCTCTCTGGCAGAGCCCGGCTGCCAAATTGGAAACGTCCAGAGATTGCGCCCACAGGAAAGCTGCCAGCACTGAAAGCTCTAGCTGGTTTTCACTGTCCCTTGGAACTGCATTCGCTGCCACACAGACATTCGTGCTCAGCTGTAGCATTGCTTGGTAAGGGGGCAACATTCTTTATCTCTCTGTGGCAGAGCCCGGCTGCCAAATTGGAAACGTCCAGAGATTGCGCCCACAGGAAAGCTGCCAGCACTGAAAGCTCTAGCTGGTTTTCACTGTCCCTTGGAACTGCATTCGCTGCCACACAGACATTCGCGCTCTGCTAAAGCATTGCTTCGTAATGGGGCAACACTGTATCTCTCTCTGGCAGAGCCCGGCTGCCAAATTGGAAACGTCCAGAGATTGCGCCCACAGGAAAGCTGCCAGCACTGAAAGCTCTAGCTGGTTTTCACTGTCCCTTGGAACTGCATTCGCTGCCACACAGACATTCGCGCTCTGCTAAAGCATTGCTTCGTAATGGGGCAACACTCTGTATCTCTCTCTGGCAGAGCCCGGCTGCCAAATTGGAAACGTCCAGAGATTGCGGCCACAGGAAAGCTGCCAGCACTGAAAGCTCTAGCTGGTTTTCACTGTCCCTTGGAACTGCATTCGCTGCCACACAGACATTCGCGCTCTGCTAAAGCATTGCTTCCTAATGGGGCAACATTCTTTATCTCTCTGTGGCAGAGCCCGGCTGCCAAATTGGAAACGTCCAGAGATTGCGCCCACAGGAAAGCTGCCAGTACTGAAAGCTCTAGCTGGTTTTCACTGTCCCTTGGAACTGCATTCGCTGCCACACAGACATTCGCGCTCTGCTAAAGCATTGCTTCGTAATGGGGCAACACTCTGTATCTCTCTCTGGCAGAGCCCGGCTGCCAAATTGGAAACGTCCAGAGATTGCGCCCACAGGAAAGCTGCCAGCACTGAAAGCTCTAGCTGGTTTTCACTGTCCCTTGGAACTGCATTCGCTGCCACACAGACATTCGCGCTCTGCTAAAGCATTGCTTCGTAATGGGGCAACACTCTGTATCTCTCTCTGGCAGAGCCCGGCTGCCAAATTGGAAACGTCCAGAGATTGCGCCCACAGGAAAGCTGCCAGCACTGAAAGCTATAGCTGGTTTTCACATTCCCTTGGAACTGCATTCGCTGCCACACAGACATTCGTGCTCAGCTATAGCATTGCTTGGTAAGGGGGCAACATTCTTTATCTCTCTGTGGCAGAGCCCGGCTGCCAAATTGGAAACGTCCAGAGATTGCGCCCACAGGAAAGATGCCAGCACTGAAAGCTCTAGCTGGTTTTCACTGTCCCTTGGAACTGCATTCGCTGCCACACAGACATTCGCGCTCTGCTAAAGCATTGCTTCCTAATGGGGCAACACTGTATCTCTCTCTGGCAGAGCCCGGCTGCCAAATTGGAAACGTCCAGAGATTGCGCCCACAGGAAAGCTGCCAGCACTGAAAGCTCTAGCTGGTTTTCACTGTCCCTTGGAACTGCATTCGCTGCCACACAGACATTCGCGCTCTGCTAAAGCATTGCTTCGTAATGGGGCAACACTCTGTATCTCTCTCTGGCAGAGCCCGGCTGCCAAATTGGAAACGTCCAGACATTGCGCCCACAGGAAAGCTGCCAGCACTGAAAGCTCTAGCTGGTTTTCACTGTCCCTTGGAACTGCATTCGCTGCCACACAGACATTCGCGCTCTGCTAAAGCATTGCTTCGTAATGGGGCAACACTCTGTATCTCTCTCTGGCAGAGCCCGGCTGCCAAATTGGAAACGTCCAGACATTGCGCCCACAGGAAAGCTGCCAGCACTGAAAGCTCTAGCTGGTTTTCACTGTCCCTTGGAACTGCATTCGCTGCCACACAGACATTCGTGCTCAGCTATAGCATTGCTTGGTAAGGGGGCAACATTCTTTATCTCTCTGTGGCAGAGCCCGGCTGCCAAATTGGAAACGTCCAGAGATTGCGCCCACAGGAAAGCTGCCAGCACTGAAAGCTCTAGCTGGTTTTCACTGTCCCTTGGAACTGCATTCGCTGCCACACAGACATTCGCGCTCTGCTAAAGCATTGCTTCGTAATGGGGCAACACTCTGTATCTCTCTCTGGCAGAGCCCGGCTGCCAAATTGGAAACGTCCAGAGATTGCGCCCACAGGAAAGCTGCCAGCACTGAAAGCTCTAGCTGGTTTTCACTGTCCCTTGGAACTGCATTCGCTGCCACACAGACATTCGCGCTCTGCTAAAGCATTGCTTCGTAATGGGGCAACACTCTGTATCTCTCTCTGGCAGAGCCCGGCTGCCAAATTGGAAACGTCCAGAGATTGCGCCCACAGGAAAGCTGCCAGCACTGAAAGCTCTAGCTGGTTTTCACTGTCCCTTGGAACTGCATTCGCTGCCACACAGACATTCGCGCTCTGCTAAAGCATTGCTTCGTAATGGGGCAACACTCTGTATCTCTCTCTGGCAGAGCCCGGCTGCCAAATTGGAAACGTCCAGAGATTGCGCCCACAGGAAAGCTGCCAGCACTGAAAGCTCTAGCTGGTTTTCACATTCCCTTGGAACTGCATTCGCTGCCACACAGACATTCGTGCTCAGCTATAGCATTGCTTGGTAAGGGGGCAACATTCTTTATCTCTCTGTGGCAGAGCCCGGCTGCCAAATTGGAAACGTCCAGAGATTGCGCCCACAGGAAAGATGCCAGCACTGAAAGCTCTAGCTGGTTTTCACTGTCCCTTGGAACTGCATTCGCTGCCACACAGACATTCCCGCTCTGCTAAAGCATTGCTTCCTAATGGGGCAACACTGTATCTCTCTCTGGCAGAGCCCGGCTGCCAAATTGGAAACGTCCAGAGATTGCGCCCACAGGAAAGCTGCCAGCACTGAAAGCTCTAGCTGGTTTTCACTGTCCCTTGGAACTGCATTCGCTGCCACACAGACATTCGCGCTCTGCTAAAGCATTGCTTCGTAATGGGGCAACACTCTGTATCTCTCTCTGGCAGAGCCCGGCTGCCAAATTGGAAACGTCCAGACATTGCGCCCACAGGAAAGCTGCCAGCACTGAAAGCTCTAGCTGGTTTTCACTGTCCCTTGGAACTGCATTCGCTGCCACACAGACATTCGTGCTCAGCTATAGCATTGCTTGGTAAGGGGGCAACATTCTTTATCTCTCTGTGGCAGAGCCCGGCTGCCAAATTGGAAACGTCCAGAGATTGCGCCCACAGGAAAGCTGCCAGCACTGAAAGCTCTAGCTGGTTTTCACTGCCCCTTGGAACTGCATTCGCTGCCACACAGACATTGGCGCTCTGCTAAAGCATTGCTTCGTAATGGGGCAACACTCTGTATCTCTCTCTGGCAGAGCCCGGCTGCCAAATTGGAAACGTCCAGACATTGCGCCCACAGGAAAGCTGCCAGCACTGAAAGCTCTAGCTGGTTTTCACTGTCCCTTGGAACTGCATTCGCTGCCACACAGACATTCGCGCTCTGCTAAAGCATTGCTTCGTAATGGGGCAACACTCTGTATCTCTCTCTGGCAGAGCCCGGCTGCCAAATTGGAAACGTCCAGACATTGCGCCCACAGGAAAGCTGCCAGCACTGAAAGCTCTAGCTGGTTTTCACTGTCCCTTGGAACTGCATTCGCTGCCACACAGACATTCGCGCTCTGCTAAAGCATTGCTTCGTAATGGGGCAACACTCTGTATCTCTCTCTGGAAGAGCCCGGCTGCCAAATTGGAAACGTCCAGAGATTGCGCCCACAGGAAAGCTGCCAGCACTGAAAGCTCTAGCTGGTTTTCACTGTCCCTTGGAACTGCATTCGCTGCCACACAGACATTCGCGCTCTGCTAAAGCATTGCTTCGTAATGGGGCAACACTCTGTATCTCTCTCTGGCAGAGCCCGGCTGCCAAATTGGAAACGTCCAGAGATTGCACCCACAGGAAAGCTGCCAGCACTGAAAGCTCTAGCTGGTTTTCACTGTCCCTTGGAACTGCATTCGCTGCCACACAGACATTCGCGCTCTGCTAAAGCATTGCTTCGTAATGGGGCAACACTCTGTATCTCTCTCTGGCAGAGCCCGGCTGCCAAATTGGAAACGTCCAGAGATTGCGCCCACAGGAAAGCTGCCAGCACTGAAAGCTCTAGGTGGTTTTCACATTCCCTTGGAACTGCATTCGCTGCCACACAGACATTCGCGCTCTGCTAAAGCATTGCTTCGTAATGGGGCAACATTCTGTATCTCTCTCTGGCAGAGCCCGGCTGCCAAATTGGAAACGTCCAGAGATTGCGCCCACAGGAAAGCTGCCAGCACTGAAAGCTCTAGCTGGTTTTCCCTGTCCCTTGGAACTGCATTCGCTGCCACACAGACATTCGCGCTCTGCTAAAGCATTGCTTCGTAATGGGGCAACACTCTGTATCTCTCTCTGGCAGAGCCCGGCTGCCAAATTGGAAACGTCCAGAGATTGCGCCCACAGGAAAGCTGCCAGCACTGAAAGCTCTAGCTGGTTTTCACTGTCCCTTGGAACTGCATTCGCTGCCACACAGACATTCGCGCTCTGCTAAAGCATTGCTTCGTAATGGGGCAACACTCTGTATCTCTCTCTGGCAGAGCCCGGCTGCCAAATTGGAAACGTCCAGACATTGCGCCCACAGGAAAGCTGCCAGCACTGAAAGCTCTAGCTGGTTTTCACTGTCCCTTGGAACTGCATTCGCTGCCACACAGACATTCGTGCTCAGCTATAGCATTGCTTGGTAAGGGGGCAACATTCTTTATCTCTCTGTGGCAGAGCCCGGCTGCCAAATTGGAAACGTCCAGAGATTGCGCCCACAGGAAAGCTGCCAGCACTGAAAGCTCTAGCTGGTTTTCACTGTCCCTTGGAACTGCATTCGCTGCCACACAGACATTCGCGCTCTGCTAAAGCATTGCTTCGTAATGGGGCAACACTCTGTATCTCTCTCTGGCAGAGCCCGGCTGCCAAATTGGAAACGTCCAGACATTGCGCCCACAGGAAAGCTGCCAGCACTGAAAGCTCTAGCTGGTTTTCACTGTCCCTTGGAACTGCATTCGCTGCCACACAGACATTCGCGCTCTGCTAAAGCATTGCTTCGTAATGGGGCAACACTCTGTATCTCTCTCTGGCAGAGCCCGGCTGCCAAATTGGAAACGACCAGAGATTGCGCCCACAGGAAAGCTGCCAGCACTGAAAGCTCTAGCTGGTTTTCACTGTCCCTTGGAACTGCATTCGCTGCCACACAGACATTCGCGCTCTGCTAAAGCATTGCTTCGTAATGGGGCAACACTCTGTATCTCTCTCTGGCAGAGCCCGGCTGCCAAATTGGAAACGTCCAGAGATTGCGCCCACAGGAAAGCTGCCAGCACTGAAAGCTCTAGGTGGTTTTCACATTCCCTTGGAACTGCATTCGCTGCCACACAGACATTCGCGCTCTGCTAAAGCATTGCTTCGTAATGGGGCAACATTCTGTATCTCTCTCTGGCAGAGCCCGGCTGCCAAATTGGAAACGTCCAGAGATTGCGCCCACAGGAAAGCTGCCAGCACTGAAAGCTCTAGCTGGTTTTCCCTGTCCCTTGGAACTGCATTCGCTGCCACACAGACATTCGCGCTCTGCTAAAGCATTGCTTCGTAATGGGGCAACACTCTGTATCTCTCTCTGGCAGAGCCCGGCTGCCAAATTGGAAACGTCCAGACATTGCGCCCACAGGAAAGCTGCCAGCACTGAAAGCTCTAGCTGGTTTTCACTGTCCCTTGGAACTGCATTCGCTGCCACACAGACATTCGCGCTCTGCTAAAGCATTGCTTCGTAATGGGGCAACACTCTGTATCTCTCTCTGGCAGAGCCCGGCTGCCAAATTGGAAACGTCCAGACATTGCGCCCACAGGAAAGCTGCCAGCACTGAAAGCTCTAGCTGGTTTTCACTGTCCCTTGGAACTGCATTCGCTGCCACACAGACATTCGCGCTCTGCTAAAGCATTGCTTCGTAATGGGGCAACACTCTGTATCTCTCTCTGGCAGAGCCCGGCTGCCAAATTGGAAACGTCCAGAGATTGCACCCACAGGAAAGCTGCCAGCACTGAAAGCTCTAGCTGGTTTTCACTGTCCCTTGGAACTGCATTCGCTGCCACACAGACATTCGCGCTCTGCTAAAGCATTGCTTCGTAATGGGGCAACACTCTGTATCTCTCTCTGGCAGAGCCCGGCTGCCAAATTGGAAACGTCCAGACATTGCGCCCACAGGAAAGCTGCCAGCACTGAAAGCTCTAGGTGGTTTTCACATTCCCTTGGAACTGCATTCGCTGCCACACAGACATTCGTGCTCAGCTGTAGCATTGCTTGGTAAGGGGGCAACATTCTTTATCTCTCTGTGGCAGAGCCCGGCTGCCAAATTGGAAACGTCCAGACATTGCGCCCACAGGAAAGCTGCCAGCACTGAAAGCTCTAGCTGGTTTTCACTGTCCCTTGGAACTGCATTCGCTGCCACACAGACATTCGCGCTCTGCTAAAGCATTGCTTCGTAATGGGGCAACACTGTATCTCTCTCTGGCAGAGCCCGGCTGCCAAATTGGAAACGTCCAGAGATTGCGCCCACAGGAAAGCTGCCAGCACTGAAAGCTCTAGCTGGTTTTCACTGTCCCTTGGAACTGCATTCGCTGCCACACAGACATTCGCGCTCTGCTAAAGCATTGCTTCCTAATGGGGCAACACTCTGTATCTCTCTCTGGCAGAGCCCGGCTGCCAAATTGGAAACGTCCAGAGATTGCGCCCACAGGAAAGCTGCCAGCACTGAAAGCTCTAGCTGGTTTTCACTGTCCCTTGGAACTGCATTCGCTGCCATACAGACATTCGCGCTCTGCTAAAGCATTGCTTCGTAATGGGGCAACACTCTGTATCTCTCTCTGGCAGAGCCCGGCTGCCAAATTGGAAACGTCCAGAGATTGCACCCACAGGAAAGCTGCCAGCACTGAAAGCTCTAGCTGGTTTTCACTGTCCCTTGGAACTGCATTCGCTGCCACACAGACATTCGCGCTCTGCTAAAGCATTGCTTCGTAATGGGGCAACACTCTGTATCTCTCTCTGGCAGAGCCCGGCTGCCAAATTGGAAACGTCCAGAGATTGCGCCCACAGGAAAGCTGCCAGCACTGAAAGCTCTAGCTGGTTTTCACTGTCCCTTGGAACTGCATTCGCTGCCACACAGACATTCGCGCTCTGCTAAAGCATTGCTTCGTAATGGGGCAACACTCTGTATCTCTCTCTGGCAGAGCCCGGCTGCCAAATTGGAAACGTCCAGAGATTGCGCCCACAGGAAAGCTGCCAGCACTGAAAGCTCTAGGTGGTTTTCACATTCCCTTGGAACTGCATTCGCTGCCACACAGACATTCGCGCTCTGCTAAAGCATTGCTTCGTAATGGGGCAACACTCTGTATCTCTCTCTGGCAGAGCCCGGCTGCCAAATTGGAAACGTCCAGAGATTGCGCCCACAGGAAAGCTGCCAGCACTGAAAGCTCTAGGTGGTTTTCACTGTCCCTTGGAACTGCATTCGCTGCCACACAGACATTCGCGCTCTGCTAAAGCATTGCTTCGTAATGGGGCAACACTGTATCTCTCTCTGGCAGAGCCCGGCTGCCAAATTGGAAACGTCCAGAGATTGCGCCCACAGGAAAGCTGCCAGCACTGAAAGCTCTAGCTGGTTTTCACTGTCCCTTGGAACTGCATTCGCTGCCACACAGACATTCTCGCTCTGCTAAAGCATTGCTTCCTAATGGGGCAACACTCTGTATCTCTCTCTGGCAGAGCCCGGCTGCCAAATTGGAAACGTCCAGACATTGCGCCCACAGGAAAGCTGCCAGCACTGAAAGCTCTAGCTGGTTTTCACTGTCCCTTGGAACTGCATTCGCTGCCATACAGACATTCGCGCTCTGCTAAAGCATTGCTTCGTAATGGGGCAACACTCTGTATCTCTCTCTGGCAGAGCCCGGCTGCCAAATTGGAAACGTCCAGAGATTGCACCCACAGGAAAGCTGCCAGCACTGAAAGCTCTAGCTGGTTTTCACTGTCCCTTGGAACTGCATTCGCTGCCACACAGACATTCGCGCTCTGCTAAAGCATTGCTTCGTAATGGGGCAACACTCTGTATCTCTCTCTGGCAGAGCCCGGCTGCCAAATTGGAAACGTCCAGACATTGCGCCCACAGGAAAGCTGCCAGCACTGAAAGCTCTAGCTGGTTTTCACTGTCCCTTGGAACTGCATTCGCTGCCACACAGACATTCGCGCTCTGCTAAAGCATTGCTTCGTAATGGGGCAACACTCTGTATCTCTCTCTGGCAGAGCCCGGCTGCCAAATTGGAAACGTCCAGAGATTGCGCCCACAGGAAAGCTGCCAGCACTGAAAGCTCTAGCTGGTTTTCACTGTCCCTTGGAACTGCATTCGCTGCCACACAGACATTCGCGCTCTGCTATAGCATTGCTTGGTAAGGGGGCAACATTCTTTATCTCTCTGTGGCAGAGCCCGGCTGCCAAATTGGAAACGTCCAGAGATTGCGCCCACAGGAAAGCTGCCAGCACTGAAAGCTCTAGCTGGTTTTCACTGTCCCTTGGAACTGCATTCGCTGCCACACAGACATTCGCGCTCTGCTAAAGCATTGCTTCGTAATGGGGCAACACTCTGTATCTCTCTCTGGCAGAGCCCGGCTGCCAAATTGGAAACGTCCAGAGATTGCGCCCACAGGAAAGCTGCCAGCACTGAAAGCTCTAGCTGGTTTTCACTGTCCCTTGGAACTGCATTCGCTGCCACACAGACATTCGCGCTCTGCTAAAGCATTGCTTCGTAATGGGGCAACACTCTGTATCTCTCTCTGGCAGAGCCCGGCTGCCAAATTGGAAACGTCCAGAGATTGCGCCCACAGGAAAGCTGCCAGCACTGAAAGCTCTAGCTGGTTTTCACTGTCCCTTGGAACTGCATTCGCTGCCACACAGACATTCGCGCTCTGCTAAAGCATTGCTTCGTAATGGGGCAACACTCTGTATCTCTCTCTGGCAGAGCCCGGCTGCCAAATTGGAAACGTCCAGACATTGCGCCCACAGGAAAGCTGCCAGCACTGAAAGCTCTAGCTGGTTTTCACTGTCCCTTGGAACTGCATTCGCTGCCACACAGACATTCGCGCTCTGCTAAAGCATTGCTTCCTAATGGGGCAACACTCTGTATCTCTCTCTGGCAGAGCCCGGCTGCCAAATTGGAAACGTCCAGAGATTGCGCCCACAGGAAAGCTGCCAGCACTGAAAGCTCTAGGTGGTTTTCACATTCCCTTGGAACTGCATTCGCTGCCACACAGACATTCGCGCTCTGCTAAAGCATTGCTTCGTAATGGGGCAACACTCTGTATCTCTCTCTGGCAGAGCCCGGCTGCCAAATTGGAAACGTCCAGAGATTGCGCCCACAGGAAAGCTGCCAGCACTGAAAGCTCTAGGTGGTTTTCACATTCCCTTGGAACTGCATTCGCTGCCACACAGACATTCGTGCTCAGCTGTAGCATTGCTTGGTAAGGGGGCAACATTCTTTATCTCTCTGTGGCAGAGCCCGGCTGCCAAATTGGAAACGTCCAGAGATTGCGCCCACAGGAAAGCTGCCAGCACTGAAAGCTCTAGCTGGTTTTCACTGTCCCTTGGAACTGCATTCGCTGCCACACAGACATTCGCGCTCTGCTAAAGCATTGCTTCGTAATGGGGCAACACTGTATCTCTCTCTGGCAGAGCCCGGCTGCCAAATTGGAAACGTCCAGAGATTGCGCCCACAGGAAAGCTGCCAGCACTGAAAGCTCTAGCTGGTTTTCACTGTCCCTTGGAACTGCATTCGCTGCCACACAGACATTCGCGCTCTGCTAAAGCATTGCTTCCTAATGGGGCAACACTCTGTATCTCTCTCTGGCAGAGCCCGGCTGCCAAATTGGAAACGTCCAGAGATTGCGCCCACAGGAAAGCTGCCAGCACTGAAAGCTCTAGCTGGTTTTCACTGTCCCTTGGAACTGCATTCGCTGCCATACAGACATTCGCGCTCTGCTAAAGCATTGCTTCGTAATGGGGCAACACTCTGTATCTCTCTCTGGCAGAGCCCGGCTGCCAAATTGGAAACGTCCAGAGATTGCACCCACAGGAAAGCTGCCAGCACTGAAAGCTCTAGCTGGTTTTCACTGTCCCTTGGAACTGCATTCGCTGCCACACAGACATTCGCGCTCTGCTAAAGCATTGCTTCGTAATGGGGCAACACTCTGTATCTCTCTCTGGCAGAGCCCGGCTGCCAAATTGGAAACGTCCAGAGATTGCGCCCACAGGAAAGCTGCCAGCACTGAAAGCTCTAGCTGGTTTTCACTGTCCCTTGGAACTGCATTCGCTGCCACACAGACATTCGCGCTCTGCTAAAGCATTGCTTCGTAATGGGGCAACACTCTGTATCTCTCTCTGGCAGAGCCCGGCTGCCAAATTGGAAACGTCCAGAGATTGCGCCCACAGGAAAGCTGCCAGCACTGAAAGCTCTAGGTGGTTTTCACATTCCCTTGGAACTGCATTCGCTGCCACACAGACATTCGTGCTCAGCTGTAGCATTGCTTGGTAAGGGGGCAACATTCTTTATCTCTCTGTGGCAGAGCCCGGCTGCCAAATTGGAAACGTCCAGAGATTGCGCCCACAGGAAAGCTGCCAGCACTGAAAGCTCTAGCTGGTTTTCACTGTCCCTTGGAACTGCATTCGCTGCCACACAGACATTCGCGCTCTGCTAAAGCATTGCTTCGTAATGGGGCAACACTGTATCTCTCTCTGGCAGAGCCCGGCTGCCAAATTGGAAACGTCCAGAGATTGCGCCCACAGGAAAGCTGCCAGCACTGAAAGCTCTAGCTGGTTTTCACTGTCCCTTGGAACTGCATTCGCTGCCACACAGACATTCGCGCTCTGCTAAAGCATTGCTTCCTAATGGGGCAACACTCTGTATCTCTCTCTGGCAGAGCCCGGCTGCCAAATTGGAAACGTCCAGACATTGCGCCCACAGGAAAGCTGCCAGCACTGAAAGCTCTAGCTGGTTTTCACTGTCCCTTGGAACTGCATTCGCTGCCATACAGACATTCGCGCTCTGCTAAAGCATTGCTTCGTAATGGGGCAACACTCTGTATCTCTCTCTGGCAGAGCCCGGCTGCCAAATTGGAAACGTCCAGAGATTGCACCCACAGGAAAGCTGCCAGCACTGAAAGCTCTAGCTGGTTTTCACTGTCCCTTGGAACTGCATTCGCTGCCACACAGACATTCGCGCTCTGCTAAAGCATTGCTTCGTAATGGGGCAACACTCTGTATCTCTCTCTGGCAGAGCCCGGCTGCCAAATTGGAAACGTCCAGACATTGCGCCCACAGGAAAGCTGCCAGCACTGAAAGCTCTAGCTGGTTTTCACTGTCCCTTGGAACTGCATTCGCTGCCACACAGACATTCGCGCTCTGCTAAAGCATTGCTTCGTAATGGGGCAACACTCTGTATCTCTCTCTGGCAGAGCCCGGCTGCCAAATTGGAAACGTCCAGAGATTGCGCCCACAGGAAAGCTGCCAGCACTGAAAGCTCTAGCTGGTTTTCACTGTCCCTTGGAACTGCATTCGCTGCCACACAGACATTCGTGCTCAGCTATAGCATTGCTTGGTAAGGGGGCAACATTCTTTATCTCTCTGTGGCAGAGCCCGGCTGCCAAATTGGAAACGTCCAGAGATTGCGCCCACAGGAAAGCTGCCAGCACTGAAAGCTCTAGCTGGTTTTCACTGTCCCTTGGAACTGCATTCGCTGCCACACAGACATTCGCGCTCTGCTAAAGCATTGCTTCGTAATGGGGCAACACTCTGTATCTCTCTCTGGCAGAGCCCGGCTGCCAAATTGGAAACGTCCAGAGATTGCGCCCACAGGAAAGCTGCCAGCACTGAAAGCTCTAGCTGGTTTTCACTGTCCCTTGGAACTGCATTCGCTGCCACACAGACATTCGCGCTCTGCTAAAGCATTGCTTCGTAATGGGGCAACACTCTGTATCTCTCTCTGGCAGAGCCCGGCTGCCAAATTGGAAACGTCCAGAGATTGCGCCCACAGGAAAGCTGCCAGCACTGAAAGCTCTAGCTGGTTTTCACTGTCCCTTGGAACTGCATTCGCTGCCACACAGACATTCGCGCTCTGCTAAAGCATTGCTTCCTAATGGGGCAACACTCTGTATCTCTCTCTGGCAGAGCCCGGCTGCCAAATTGGAAACGTCCAGACATTGCGCCCACAGGAAAGCTGCCAGCACTGAAAGCTCTA
Organism: Mycteria americana; assembly: GCF_035582795.1. NCBI lineage: Eukaryota > Metazoa > Chordata > Aves > Ciconiiformes > Ciconiidae > Mycteria > Mycteria americana. Next base: position 73,113 of record NW_027445462.1, on the reverse strand, counting down.
GCTGGTTTTCACTGTCCCTTGGAACTGCATTCGCTGCCACACAGACATTCGCGCTCTGCTAAAGCATTGCTTCGTAATGGGGCAACACTCTGTATCTCTCTCTGGAAGAGCCCGGCTGCCAAATTGGAAACGTCCAGACATTGCGCCCACAGGAAAGCTGCCAGCACTGAAAGCTCTAGCTGGTTTTCACTGTTCCTTGGAACTGCATTCGCTGCCACACAGACATTCGCGCTCTGCTAAAGCATTGCTTCGTAATGGGGCAACACTCTGTATCTCTCTCTGGCAGAGCCCGGCTGCCAAATTGGAAACCTCCAGACATTGCGCCCACAGGAAAGCTGCCAGCACTGAAAGCTCTAGCTGGGTTTCACTGTCCCTTGGAACTGCATTCGCTGCCACACAGACATTCGCGCTCTGCTAAAGCATTGCTTCCTAATGGGGCAACACTCTGTATCTCTCTCTGGCAGAGCCCGGCTGCCAAATTGGAAACGTCCAGAGATTGCGCCCACAGGAAAGCTGCCAGCACTGAAAGCTCTAGGTGGTTTTCACTGTCCCTTGGAACTGCATTCGCTGCCACACAGACATTCGCGCTCTGCTAAAGCATTGCTTCGTAATGGGGCAACACTCTGTATCTCTCTCTGGCAGAGCCCGGCTGCCAAATTGGAAACGTCCAGAGATTGCGCCCACAGGAAAGCTGCCAGCACTGAAAGCTCTAGCTGGTTTTCCCTGTCCCTTGGAACTGCATTCGCTGCCACACAGACATTCGCGCTCTGCTAAAGCATTGCTTCGTAATGGGGCAACACTCTGTATCTCTCTCTGGCAGAGCCCGGCTGCCAAATTGGAAACGTCCAGAGATTGCGCCCACAGGAAAGCTGCCAGCACTGAAAGCTCTAGCTGGTTTTCACTGTCCCTTGGAACTGCATTCGCTGCCACACAGACATTCGCGCTCTGCTAAAGCATTGCTTCGTAATGGGGCAACACTCTGTATCTCTCTCTGGCAGAGCCCGGCTGCCAAATTGGAAACGTCCAGAGATTGCACCCACAGGAAAGCTGCCAGCACTGAAAGCTCTAGCTGGTTTTCACTGTCCCTTGGAACTGCATTCGCTGCCACACAGACATTCGCGCTCTGCTAAAGCATTGCTTCGTAATGGGGCAACACTCTGTATCTCTCTCTGGCAGAGCCCGGCTGCCAAATTGGAAACGTCCAGAGATTGCGCCCACAGGAAAGCTGCCAGCACTGAAAGCTCTAGGTGGTTTTCACATTCCCTTGGAACTGCATTCGCTGCCACACAGACATTCGTGCTCAGCTGTAGCATTGCTTGGTAAGGGGGCAACATTCTTTATCTCTCTGTGGCAGAGCCCGGCTGCCAAATTGGAAACGTCCAGAGATTGCGCCCACAGGAAAGCTGCCAGCACTGAAAGCTCTAGCTGGTTTTCACTGTCCCTTGGAACTGCATTCGCTGCCACACAGACATTCGCGCTCTGCTAAAGCATTGCTTCGTAATGGGGCAACACTGTATCTCTCTCTGGCAGAGCCCGGCTGCCAAATTGGAAACGTCCAGAGATTGCGCCCACAGGAAAGCTGCCAGCACTGAAAGCTCTAGCTGGTTTTCACTGTCCCTTGGAACTGCATTCGCTGCCATACAGACATTCGCGCTCTGCTAAAGCATTGCTTCGTAATGGGGCAACACTCTGTATCTCTCTCTGGCAGAGCCCGGCTGCCAAATTGGAAACGTCCAGAGATTGCACCCACAGGAAAGCTGCCAGCACTGAAAGCTCTAGCTGGTTTTCACTGTCCCTTGGAACTGCATTCGCTGCCACACAGACATTCGCGCTCTGCTAAAGCATTGCTTCGTAATGGGGCAACACTCTGTATCTCTCTCTGGCAGAGCCCGGCTGCCAAATTGGAAACCTCCAGAGATTGCGCCCACAGGAAAGCTGCCAGCACTGAAAGCTCTAGCTGGTTTTCACTGTCCCTTGGAACTGCATTCGCTGCCACACAGACATTCGCGCTCTGCTAAAGCATTGCTTCGTAATGGGGCAACACTCTGTATCTCTCTCTGGCAGAGCCCGGCTGCCAAATTGGAAACGTCCAGAGATTGCGCCCACAGGAAAGCTGCCAGCACTGAAAGCTCTAGGTGGTTTTCACATTCCCTTGGAACTGCATTCGCTGCCACACAGACATTCGTGCTCAGCTGTAGCATTGCTTGGTAAGGGGGCAACATTCTTTATCTCTCTGTGGCAGAGCCCGGCTGCCAAATTGGAAACGTCCAGAGATTGCGCCCACAGGAAAGCTGCCAGCACTGAAAGCTCTAGCTGGTTTTCACTGTCCCTTGGAACTGCATTCGCTGCCACACAGACATTCGCGCTCTGCTAAAGCATTGCTTCGTAATGGGGCAACACTGTATCTCTCTCTGGCAGAGCCCGGCTGCCAAATTGGAAACGTCCAGAGATTGCGCCCACAGGAAAGCTGCCAGCACTGAAAGCTCTAGCTGGTTTTCACTGTCCCTTGGAACTGCATTCGCTGCCACACAGACATTCGCGCTCTGCTAAAGCATTGCTTCCTAATGGGGCAACACTCTGTATCTCTCTCTGGCAGAGCCCGGCTGCCAAAATGGAAACGTCCAGACATTGCGCCCACAGGAAAGCTGCCAGCACTGAAAGCTCTAGCTGGTTTTCACTGTCCCTTGGAACTGCATTCGCTGCCATACAGACATTCGCGCTCTGCTAAAGCATTGCTTCGTAATGGGGCAACACTCTGTATCTCTCTCTGGCAGAGCCCGGCTGCCAAATTGGAAACGTCCAGAGATTGCACCCACAGGAAAGCTGCCAGCACTGAAAGCTCTAGCTGGTTTTCACTGTCCCTTGGAACTGCATTCGCTGCCACACAGACATTCGCGCTCTGCTAAAGCATTGCTTCGTAATGGGGCAACACTCTGTATCTCTCTCTGGCAGAGCCCGGCTGCCAAATTGGAAACCTCCAGACATTGCGCCCACAGGAAAGCTGCCAGCACTGAAAGCTCTAGCTGGTTTTCACTGTCCCTTGGAACTGCATTCGCTGCCACACAGACATTCGCGCTCTGCTAAAGCATTGCTTCCTAATGGGGCAACACTCTGTATCTCTCTCTGGCAGAGCCCGGCTGCCAAATTGGAAACGTCCAGAGATTGCACCCACAGGAAAGCTGCCAGCACTGAAAGCTCTAGCTGGTTTTCACTGTCCCTTGGAACTGCATTCGCTGCCACACAGACATTCGCGCTCTGCTAAAGCATTGCTTCGTAATGGGGCAACACTCTGTATCTCTCTCTGGCAGAGCCCGGCTGCCAAATTGGAAACGTCCAGAGATTGCGCCCACAGGAAAGCTGCCAGCACTGAAAGCTCTAGCTGGTTTTCACTGTCCCTTGGAACTGCATTCGCTGCCACACAGACATTCGCGCTCTGCTAAAGCATTGCTTCGTAATGGGGCAACACTCTGTATCTCTCTCTGGCAGAGCCCGGCTGCCAAATTGGAAACGTCCAGAGATTGCGCCCACAGGAAAGCTGCCAGCACTGAAAGCTCTAGCTGGTTTTCACATTCCCTTGGAACTGCATTCGCTGCCACACAGACATTCGTGCTCAGCTATAGCATTGCTTGGTAAGGGGGCAACATTCTTTATCTCTCTGTGGCAGAGCCCGGCTGCCAAATTGGAAACGTCCAGAGATTGCGCCCACAGGAAAGCTGCCAGCACTGAAAGCTCTAGCTGGTTTTCACTGTCCCTTGGAACTGCATTCGCTGCCACACAGACATTCGCGCTCTGCTAAAGCATTGCTTCCTAATGGGGCAACACTGTATCTCTCTCTGGCAGAGCCCGGCTGCCAAATTGGAAACGTCCAGAGATTGCGCCCACAGGAAAGCTGCCAGCACTGAAAGCTCTAGCTGGTTTTCACCGCCCCTTGGAACTGCATTCGCTGCCACACAGACATTCGCGCTCTGCTAAAGCATTGCTTCGTAATGGGGCAACACTCTGTATCTCTCTCTGGCAGAGCCCGGCTGCCAAATTGGAAACGTCCAGACATTGCGCCCACAGGAAAGCTGCCAGCACTGAAAGCTCTAGCTGGTTTTCACTGTCCCTTGGAACTGCATTCGCTGCCACACAGACATTCGCGCTCTGCTAAAGCATTGCTTCGTAATGGGGCAACACTCTGTATCTCTCTCTGGCAGAGCCCGGCTGCCAAATTGGAAACGTCCAGAGATTGCGCCCACAGGAAAGCTGCCAGCACTGAAAGCTCTAGCTGGTTTTCACTGTCCCTTGGAACTGCATTCGCTGCCACACAGACATTCGCGCTCTGCTAAAGCATTGCTTCCTAATGGGGCAACACTCTGTATCTCTCTCTGGCAGAGCCCGGCTGCCAAATTGGAAACGTCCAGACATTGCGCCCACAGGAAAGCTGCCAGCACTGAAAGCTCTAGCTGGGTTTCACTGTCCCTTGGAACTGCATTCGCTGCCACACAGACATTCGCGCTCTGCTAAAGCATTGCTTCCTAATGGGGCAACACTCTGTATCTCTCTCTGGCAGAGCCCGGCTGCCAAATTGGAAACGTCCAGAGATTGCGCCCACAGGAAAGCTGCCAGCACTGAAAGCTCTAGCTGGTTTTCACTGTCCCTTGGAACTGCATTCGCTGCCACACAGACATTCGCGCTCTGCTAAAGCATTGCTTCGTAATGGGGCAACACTCTGTATCTCTCTCTGGCAGAGCCCGGCTGCCAAATTGGAAACCTCCAGACATTGCGCCCACAGGAAAGCTGCCAGCACTGAAAGCTCTAGCTGGTTTTCACTGTCCCTTGGAACTGCATTCGCTGCCACACAGACATTCGCGCTCTGCTAAAGCATTGCTTCCTAATGGGGCAACATTCTTTATCTCTCTGTGGCAGAGCCCGGCTGCCAAATTGGAAACGTCCAGAGATTGCGCCCACAGGAAAGCTGCCAGCACTGAAAGCTCTAGCTGGTTTTCACTGTCCCTTGGAACTGCATTCGCTGCCACACAGACATTCGCGCTCTGCTAAAGCATTGCTTCCTAATGGGGCAACACTCTGTATCTCTCTCTGGCAGAGCCCGGCTGCCAAATTGGAAACGTCCAGAGATTGCACCCACAGGAAAGCTGCCAGCACTGAAAGCTCTAGCTGGTTTTCACTGTCCCTTGGAACTGCATTCGCTGCCACACAGACATTCGCGCTCTGCTAAAGCATTGCTTCGTAATGGGGCAACACTCTGTATCTCTCTCTGGCAGAGCCCGGCTGCCAAATTGGAAACGTCCAGAGATTGCGCCCACAGGAAAGCTGCCAGCACTGAAAGCTCTAGCTGGTTTTCACATTCCCTTGGAACTGCATTCGCTGCCACACAGACATTCGTGCTCAGCTATAGCATTGCTTGGTAAGGGGGCAACATTCTTTATCTCTCTGTGGCAGAGCCCGGCTGCCAAATTGGAAACGTCCAGAGATTGCGCCCACAGGAAAGCTGCCAGCACTGAAAGCTCTAGCTGGTTTTCACTGTCCCTTGGAACTGCATTCGCTGCCACACAGACATTCGCGCTCTGCTAAAGCATTGCTTCCTAATGGGGCAACATTCTTTATCTCTCTGTGGCAGAGCCCGGCTGCCAAATTGGAAACGTCCAGAGATTGCGCCCACAGGAAAGCTGCCAGCACTGAAAGCTCTAGCTGGTTTTCACTGTCCCTTGGAACTGCATTCGCTGCCACACAGACATTCGCGCTCTGCTAAAGCATTGCTTCCTAATGGGGCAACACTCTGTATCTCTCTCTGGCAGAGCCCGGCTGCCAAATTGGAAACGTCCAGAGATTGCACCCACAGGAAAGCTGCCAGCACTGAAAGCTCTAGCTGGTTTTCACTGTCCCTTGGAACTGCATTCGCTGCCACACAGACATTCGCGCTCTGCTAAAGCATTGCTTCGTAATGGGGCAACACTCTGTATCTCTCTCTGGCAGAGCCCGGCTGCCAAATTGGAAACGTCCAGAGATTGCGCCCACAGGAAAGCTGCCAGCACTGAAAGCTCTAGCTGGTTTTCACTGTCCCTTGGAACTGCATTCGCTGCCACACAGACATTCGCGCTCTGCTAAAGCATTGCTTCGTAATGGGGCAACACTCTGTATCTCTCTCTGGCAGAGCCCGGCTGCCAAATTGGAAACGTCCAGAGATTGCGCCCACAGGAAAGCTGCCAGCACTGAAAGCTCTAGCTGGTTTTCACATTCCCTTGGAACTGCATTCGCTGCCACACAGACATTCGTGCTCAGCTATAGCATTGCTTGGTAAGGGGGCAACATTCTTTATCTCTCTGTGGCAGAGCCCGGCTGCCAAATTGGAAACGTCCAGAGATTGCGCCCACAGGAAAGCTGCCAGCACTGAAAGCTCTAGCTGGTTTTCACTGTCCCTTGGAACTGCATTCGCTGCCACACAGACATTCGCGCTCTGCTAAAGCATTGCTTCGTAATGGGGCAACACTGTATCTCTCTCTGGCAGAGCCCGGCTGCCAAATTGGAAACGTCCAGAGATTGCGCCCACAGGAAAGCTGCCAGCACTGAAAGCTCTAGCTGGTTTTCACTGTCCCTTGGAACTGCATTCGCTGCCACACAGACATTCGCGCTCTGCTAAAGCATTGCTTCGTAATGGGGCAACACTCTGTATCTCTCTCTGGCAGAGCCCGGCTGCCAAAATGGAAACGTCCAGACATTGCGCCCACAGGAAAGCTGCCAGCACTGAAAGCTCTAGCTGGTTTTCACTGTCCCTTGGAACTGCATTCGCTGCCACACAGACATTCGCGCTCTGCTAAAGCATTGCTTCGTAATGGGGCAACACTCTGTATCTCTCTCTGGCAGAGCCCGGCTGCCAAATTGGAAACGTCCAGAGATTGCGCCCACAGGAAAGCTGCCAGCACTGAAAGCTCTAGCTGGTTTTCACTGTCCCTTGGAACTGCATTCGCTGCCACACAGACATTCGCGCTCTGCTAAAGCATTGCTTCCTAATGGGGCAACACTCTGTATCTCTCTCTGGCAGAGCCCGGCTGCCAAATTGGAAACGTCCAGAGATTGCGCCCACAGGAAAGCTGCCAGCACTGAAAGCTCTAGCTGGGTTTCACTGTCCCTTGGAACTGCATTCGCTGCCACACAGACATTCGCGCTCTGCTAAAGCATTGCTTCCTAATGGGGCAACACTCTGTATCTCTCTCTGGCAGAGCCCGGCTGCCAAATTGGAAACGTCCAGAGATTGCGCCCACAGGAAAGCTGCCAGCACTGAAAGCTCTAGCTGGTTTTCACTGTCCCTTGGAACTGCATTCGCTGCCACACAGACATTCGCGCTCTGCTAAAGCATTGCTTCGTAATGGGGCAACACTCTGTATCTCTCTCTGGCAGAGCCCGGCTGCCAAATTGGAAACGTCCAGAGATTGCGCCCACAGGAAAGCTGCCAGCACTGAAAGCTCTAGCTGGTTTTCACTGTCCCTTGGAACTGCATTCGCTGCCACACAGACATTCGCGCTCTGCTAAAGCATTGCTTCGTAATGGGGCAACACTCTGTATCTCTCTCTGGCAGAGCCCGGCTGCCAAATTGGAAACGTCCAGAGATTGCGCCCACAGGAAAGCTGCCAGCACTGAAAGCTCTAGCTGGTTTTCACTGTCCCTTGGAACTGCATTCGCTGCCACACAGACATTCGCGCTCTGCTAAAGCATTGCTTCGTAATGGGGCAACACTGTATCTCTCTCTGGCAGAGCCCGGCTGCCAAATTGGAAACGTCCAGAGATTGCGCCCACAGGAAAGCTGCCAGCACTGAAAGCTCTAGCTGGTTTTCACTGTCCCTTGGAACTGCATTCGCTGCCACACAGACATTCGCGCTCTGCTAAAGCATTGCTTCGTAATGGGGCAACACTCTGTATCTCTCTCTGGCAGAGCCCGGCTGCCAAATTGGAAACGTCCAGACATTGCGCCCACAGGAAAGCTGCCAGCACTGAAAGCTCTAGCTGGTTTTCACTGTCCCTTGGAACTGCATTCGCTGCCACACAGACATTCGCGCTCTGCTAAAGCATTGCTTCGTAATGGGGCAACACTCTGTATCTCTCTCTGGCAGAGCCCGGCTGCCAAATTGGAAACGTCCAGAGATTGCGCCCACAGGAAAGCTGCCAGCACTGAAAGCTCTAGCTGGTTTTCACTGTCCCTTGGAACTGCATTCGCTGCCACACAGACATTCGCGCTCTGCTAAAGCATTGCTTCCTAATGGGGCAACACTCTGTATCTCTCTCTGGCAGAGCCCGGCTGCCAAATTGGAAACGTCCAGACATTGCGCCCACAGGAAAGCTGCCAGCACTGAAAGCTCTAGCTGGGTTTCACTGTCCCTTGGAACTGCATTCGCTGCCACACAGACATTCGCGCTCTGCTAAAGCATTGCTTCCTAATGGGGCAACACTCTGTATCTCTCTCTGGCAGAGCCCGGCTGCCAAATTGGAAACGTCCAGAGATTGCGCCCACAGGAAAGCTGCCAGCACTGAAAGCTCTAGCTGGTTTTCACTGTCCCTTGGAACTGCATTCGCTGCCACACAGACATTCGCGCTCTGCTAAAGCATTGCTTCCTAATGGGGCAACACTCTGTATCTCTCTCTGGCAGAGCCCGGCTGCCAAATTGGAAACGTCCAGAGATTGCGCCCACAGGAAAGCTGCCAGCACTGAAAGCTCTAGCTGGTTTTCACTGTCCCTTGGAACTGCATTCGCTGCCACACAGACATTCGCGCTCTGCTAAAGCATTGCTTCCTAATGGGGCAACACTCTGTATCTCTCTCTGGCAGAGCCCGGCTGCCAAAATGGAAACGTCCAGACATTGCGCCCACAGGAAAGCTGCCAGCACTGAAAGCTCTAGCTGGTTTTCACTGTCCCTTGGAACTGCATTCGCTGCCATACAGACATTCGCGCTCTGCTAAAGCATTGCTTCGTAATGGGGCAACACTCTGTATCTCTCTCTGGCAGAGCCCGGCTGCCAAATTGGAAACGTCCAGAGATTGCACCCACAGGAAAGCTGCCAGCACTGAAAGCTCTAGCTGGTTTTCACTGTCCCTTGGAACTGCATTCGCTGCCACACAGACATTCGCGCTCTGCTAAAGCATTGCTTCGTAATGGGGCAACACTCTGTATCTCTCTCTGGCAGAGCCCGGCTGCCAAATTGGAAACCTCCAGACATTGCGCCCACAGGAAAGCTGCCAGCACTGAAAGCTCTAGCTGGTTTTCACTGTCCCTTGGAACTGCATTCGCTGCCACACAGACATTCGCGCTCTGCTAAAGCATTGCTTCCTAATGGGGCAACATTCTTTATCTCTCTGTGGCAGAGCCCGGCTGCCAAATTGGAAACGTCCAGAGATTGCGCCCACAGGAAAGCTGCCAGCACTGAAAGCTCTAGCTGGTTTTCACTGTCCCTTGGAACTGCATTCGCTGCCACACAGACATTCGCGCTCTGCTAAAGCATTGCTTCGTAATGGGGCAACACTCTGTATCTCTCTCTGGCAGAGCCCGGCTGCCAAATTGGAAACGTCCAGAGATTGCACCCACAGGAAAGCTGCCAGCACTGAAAGCTCTAGCTGGTTTTCACTGTCCCTTGGAACTGCATTCGCTGCCACACAGACATTCGCGCTCTGCTAAAGCATTGCTTCGTAATGGGGCAACACTCTGTATCTCTCTCTGGCAGAGCCCGGCTGCCAAATTGGAAACGTCCAGAGATTGCGCCCACAGGAAAGCTGCCAGCACTGAAAGCTCTAGCTGGTTTTCACTGTCCCTTGGAACTGCATTCGCTGCCACACAGACATTCGCGCTCTGCTAAAGCATTGCTTCGTAATGGGGCAACACTCTGTATCTCTCTCTGGCAGAGCCCGGCTGCCAAATTGGAAACGTCCAGAGATTGCGCCCACAGAAAAGCTGCCAGCACTGAAAGCTCTAGCTGGTTTTCACATTCCCTTGGAACTGCATTCGCTGCCACACAGACATTCGTGCTCAGCTATAGCATTGCTTGGTAAGGGGGCAACATTCTTTATCTCTCTGTGGCAGAGCCCGGCTGCCAAATTGGAAACGTCCAGAGATTGCGCCCACAGGAAAGCTGCCAGCACTGAAAGCTCTAGCTGGTTTTCACTGTCCCTTGGAACTGCATTCGCTGCCACACAGACATTCGCGCTCTGCTAAAGCATTGCTTCGTAATGGGGCAACACTCTATCTCTCTCTGGCAGAGCCCGGCTGCCAAATTGGAAACGTCCAGAGATTGCGCCCACAGGAAAGCTGCCAGCACTGAAAGCTCTAGCTGGTTTTCACTGTCCCTTGGAACTGCATTCGCTGCCACACAGACATTCGCGCTCTGCTAAAGCATTGCTTCGTAATGGGGCAACACTCTGTATCTCTCTCTGGCAGAGCCCGGCTGCCAAATTGGAAACGTCCAGACATTGCGCCCACAGGAAAGCTGCCAGCACTGAAAGCTCTAGCTGGTTTTCACTGTCCCTTGGAACTGCATTCGCTGCCACACAGACATTCGCGCTCTGCTAAAGCATTGCTTCGTAATGGGGCAACACTCTGTATCTCTCTCTGGCAGAGCCCGGCTGCCAAATTGGAAACGTCCAGAGATTGCGCCCACAGGAAAGCTGCCAGCACTGAAAGCTCTAGCTGGTTTTCACTGTCCCTTGGAACTGCATTCGCTGCCACACAGACATTCGCGCTCTGCTAAAGCATTGCTTCCTAATGGGGCAACACTCTGTATCTCTCTCTGGCAGAGCCCGGCTGCCAAATTGGAAACGTCCAGACATTGCGCCCACAGGAAAGCTGCCAGCACTGAAAGCTCTAGCTGGTTTTCACTGTCCCTTGGAACTGCATTCGCTGCCACACAGACATTCGCGCTCTGCTAAAGCATTGCTTCCTAATGGGGCAACACTCTGTATCTCTCTCTGGCAGAGCCCGGCTGCCAAATTGGAAACGTCCAGAGATTGCGCCCACAGGAAAGCTGCCAGCACTGAAAGCTCTAGCTGGTTTTCACTGTCCCTTGGAACTGCATTCGCTGCCACACAGACATTCGCGCTCTGCTAAAGCATTGCTTCGTAATGGGGCAACACTCTGTATCTCTCTCTGGCAGAGCCCGGCTGCCAAATTGGAAACCTCCAGACATTGCGCCCACAGGAAAGCTGCCAGCACTGAAAGCTCTAGCTGGTTTTCACTGTCCCTTGGAACTGCATTCGCTGCCACACAGACATTCGCGCTCTGCTAAAGCATTGCTTCCTAATGGGGCAACATTCTTTATCTCTCTGTGGCAGAGCCCGGCTGCCAAATTGGAAACGTCCAGAGATTGCGCCCACAGGAAAGCTGCCAGCACTGAAAGCTCTAGCTGGTTTTCACTGTCCCTTGGAACTGCATTCGCTGCCACACAGACATTCGCGCTCTGCTAAAGCATTGCTTCCTAATGGGGCAACACTCTGTATCTCTCTCTGGCAGAGCCCGGCTGCCAAATTGGAAACGTCCAGAGATTGCGCCCACAGGAAAGCTGCCAGCACTGAAAGCTCTAGCTGGTTTTCACATTCCCTTGGAACTGCATTCGCTGCCACACAGACATTCGTGCTCAGCTATAGCATTGCTTGGTAAGGGGGCAACATTCTTTATGTCTCTGTGGCAGAGCCCGGCTGCCAAATTGGAAACGTCCAGAGATTGCGCCCACAGGAAAGCTGCCAGCACTGAAAGCTCTAGCTGGTTTTCACTGTCCCTTGGAACTGCATTCGCTGCCACACAGACATTCGCGCTCTGCTAAAGCATTGCTTCGTAATGGGGCAACACTCTGTATCTCTCTCTGGCAGAGCCCGGCTGCCAAATTGGAAACGTCCAGAGATTGCGCCCACAGGAAAGCTGCCAGCACTGAAAGCTCTAGCTGGTTTTCACATTCCCTTGGAACTGCATTCGCTGCCACACAGACATTCGTGCTCAGCTATAGCATTGCTTGGTAAGGGGGCAACATTCTTTATCTCTCTGTGGCAGAGCCCGGCTGCCAAATTGGAAACGTCCAGAGATTGCGCCCACAGGAAAGCTGCCAGCACTGAAAGCTCTAGCTGGTTTTCACTGTCCCTTGGAACTGCATTCGCTGCCACACAGACATTCGCGCTCTGCTAAAGCATTGCTTCGTAATGGGGCAACACTGTATCTCTCTCTGGCAGAGCCCGGCTGCCAAATTGGAAACGTCCAGAGATTGCGCCCACAGGAAAGCTGCCAGCACTGAAAGCTCTAGCTGGTTTTCACATTCCCTTGGAACTGCATTCGCTGCCACACAGACATTCGTGCTCAGCTATAGCATTGCTTGGTAAGGGGGCAACATTCTTTATCTCTCTGTGGCAGAGCCCGGCTGCCAAATTGGAAACGTCCAGAGATTGCGCCCACAGGAAAGCTGCCAGCACTGAAAGCTCTAGCTGGTTTTCACTGTCCCTTGGAACTGCATTCGCTGCCACACAGACATTCGCGCTCTGCTAAAGCATTGCTTCGTAATGGGGCAACACTCTGTATCTCTCTCTGGCAGAGCCCGGCTGCCAAATTGGAAACGTCCAGACATTGCGCCCACAGGAAAGCTGCCAGCACTGAAAGCTCTAGCTGGTTTTCACTGTCCCTTGGAACTGCATTCGCTGCCACACAGACATTCGCGCTCTGCTAAAGCATTGCTTCGTAATGGGGCAACACTCTGTATCTCTCTCTGGCAGAGCCCGGCTGCCAAATTGGAAACGTCCAGAGATTGCGCCCACAGGAAAGCTGCCAGCACTGAAAGCTCTAGCTGGTTTTCACTGTCCCTTGGAACTGCATTCGCTGCCACACAGACATTCGCGCTCTGCTAAAGCATTGCTTCCTAATGGGGCAACACTCTGTATCTCTCTCTGGCAGAGCCCGGCTGCCAAATTGGAAACGTCCAGACATTGCGCCCACAGGAAAGCTGCCAGCACTGAAAGCTCTAGCTGGGTTTCACTGTCCCTTGGAACTGCATTCGCTGCCACACAGACATTCGCGCTCTGCTAAAGCATTGCTTCCTAATGGGGCAACACTCTGTATCTCTCTCTGGCAGAGCCCGGCTGCCAAATTGGAAACGTCCAGAGATTGCGCCCACAGGAAAGCTGCCAGCACTGAAAGCTCTAGCTGGTTTTCACTGTCCCTTGGAACTGCATTCGCTGCCACACAGACATTCGCGCTCTGCTAAAGCATTGCTTCCTAATGGGGCAACACTCTGTATCTCTCTCTGGCAGAGCCCGGCTGCCAAATTGGAAACGTCCAGAGATTGCGCCCACAGGAAAGCTGCCAGCACTGAAAGCTCTAGCTGGTTTTCACTGTCCCTTGGAACTGCATTCGCTGCCACACAGACATTCGCGCTCTGCTAAAGCATTGCTTCGTAATGGGGCAACACTCTGTATCTCTCTCTGGCAGAGCCCGGCTGCCAAATTGGAAACGTCCAGACATTGCGCCCACAGGAAAGCTGCCAGCACTGAAAGCTCTAGCTGGTTTTCACTGTCCCTTGGAACTGCATTCGCTGCCACACAGACATTCGCGCTCTGCTAAAGCATTGCTTCGTAATGGGGCAACACTCTGTATCTCTCTCTGGCAGAGCCCGGCTGCCAAATTGGAAACGTCCAGAGATTGCGCCCACAGGAAAGCTGCCAGCACTGAAAGCTCTAGCTGGTTTTCACTGTCCCTTGGAACTGCATTCGCTGCCACACAGACATTCGCGCTCTGCTAAAGCATTGCTTCGTAATGGGGCAACACTCTGTATCTCTCTCTGGCAGAGCCCGGCTGCCAAATTGGAAACGTCCAGAGATTGCGCCCACAGGAAAGCTGCCAGCACTGAAAGCTCTAGCTGGTTTTCACTGTCCCTTGGAACTGCATTCGCTGCCACACAGACATTCGCGCTCTGCTAAAGCATTGCTTCGTAATGGGGCAACACTCTGTATCTCTCTCTGGCAGAGCCCGGCTGCCAAATTGGAAACGTCCAGAGATTGCGCCCACAGGAAAGCTGCCAGCACTGAAAGCTCTAGCTGGTTTTCACTGTCCCTTGGAACTGCATTCGCTGCCACACAGACATTCGTGCTCAGCTATAGCATTGCTAGGTAAGGGGGCAACATTCTTTATCTCTCTGTGGCAGAGCCCGGCTGCCAAATTGGAAACGTCCAGACATTGCGCCCACAGGAAAGCTGCCAGCACTGAAAGCTCTAGCTGGTTTTCACTGTCCCTTGGAACTGCATTCGCTGCCACACAGACATTCGCGCTCTGCTAAAGCATTGCTTCCTAATGGGGCAACACTCTGTATCTCTCTCTGGCAGAGCCCGGCTGCCAAATTGGAAACGTCCAGAGATTGCACCCACAGGAAAGCTGCCAGCACTGAAAGCTCTAGCTGGTTTTCACTGTCCCTTGGAACTGCATTCGCTGCCACACAGACATTTGCGCTCTGCTAAAGCATTGCTTCGTAATGGGGCAACACTCTGTATCTCTCTCTGGCAGAGCCCGGCTGCCAAATTGGAAACGTCCAGAGATTGCGCCCACAGGAAAGCTGCCAGCACTGAAAGTTCTAGCTGGTTTTCACTGTCCCTTGGAACTGCATTCGCTGCCACACAGACATTCGCGCTCTGCTAAAGCATTGCTTCGTAATGGGGCAACACTCTGTATCTCTCTCTGGCAGAGCCCGGCTGCCAAATTGGAAACGTCCAGACATTGCGCCCACAGGAAAGCTGCCAGCACTGAAAGCTCTAGCTGGTTTTCACTGTCCCTTGGAACTGCATTCGCTGCCACACAGACATTCGCGCTCTGCTAAAGCATTGCTTCGTAATGGGGCAACACTCTGTATCTCTCTCTGGCAGAGCCCGGCTGCCAAATTGGAAACGTCCAGACATTGCGCCCACAGGAAAGCTGCCAGCACTGAAAGCTCTAGGTGGTTTTCACATTCCCTTGGAACTGCATTCGCTGCCACACAGACATTCGTGCTCAGCTGTAGCATTGCTTGGTAAGGGGGCAACATTCTTTATCTCTCTGTGGCAGAGCCCGGCTGCCAAATTGGAAACGTCCAGAGATTGCGCCCACAGGAAAGCTGCCAGCACTGAAAGCTCTAGCTGGTTTTCACTGTCCCTTGGAACTGCATTCGCTGCCACACAGACATTCGCGCTCTGCTAAAGCATTGCTTCCTAATGGGGCAACACTGTATCTCTCTCTGGCAGAGCCCGGCTGCCAAATTGGAAACGTCCAGAGATTGCGCCCACAGGAAAGCTGCCAGCACTGAAAGCTCTAGCTGGTTTTCACTGTCCCTTGGAACTGCATTCGCTGCCACACAGACATTCGCGCTCTGCTAAAGCATTGCTTCGTAATGGGGCAACACTCTGTATCTCTCTCTGGCAGAGCCCGGCTGCCAAATTGGAAACGTCCAGACATTGCGCCCACAGGAAAGCTGCCAGCACTGAAAGCTCTAGCTGGTTTTCACTGTCCCTTGGAACTGCATTCGCTGCCATACAGACATTCGCGCTCTGCTAAAGCATTGCTTCGTAATGGGGCAACACTCTGTATCTCTCTCTGGCAGAGCCCGGCTGCCAAATTGGAAACGTCCAGAGATTGCGCCCACAGGAAAGCTGCCAGCACTGAAAGCTCTAGCTGGTTTTCACTGTCCCTTGGAACTGCATTCGCTGCCACACAAACATTCGCGCTCTGCTAAAGCATTGCTTCGTAATGGGGCAACACTCTGTATCTCTCTCTGGCAGAGCCCGGCTGCCAAATTGGAAACGTCCAGAGATTGCGCCCACAGGAAAGCTGCCAGCACTGAAAGTTCTAGCTGGTTTTCACTGTCCCTTGGAACTGCATTCGCTGCCACACAGACATTCGCGCTCTGCTAAAGCATTGCTTCGTAATGGGGCAACACTCTGTATCTCCCTCTGGCAGAGCCCGGCTGCCAAATTGGAAACGTCCAGACATTGCGCCCACAGGAAAGCTGCCAGCACTGAAAGCTCTAGCTGGTTTTCACTGTCCCTTGGAACTGCATTCGCTGCCACACAGACATTCGCGCTCTGCTAAAGCATTGCTTCGTAATGGGGCAACACTCTGTATCTCTCTCTGGCAGAGCCCGGCTGCCAAATTGGAAACGTCCAGACATTGCGCCCACAGGAAAGCTGCCAGCACTGAAAGCTCTAGCTGGTTTTCACTGTCCCTTGGAACTGCATTCGCTGCCACACAGACATTCGCGCTCTGCTAAAGCATTGCTTCCTAATGGGGCAACACTCTGTATCTCTCTCTGGCAGAGCCCGGCTGCCAAATTGGAAACGTCCAGACATTGCGCCCACAGGAAAGCTGCCAGCACTGAAAGCTCTAGCTGGTTTTCACTGTCCCTTGGAACTGCATTCGCTGCCACACAGACATTCGCGCTCTGCTAAAGCATTGCTTCGTAATGGGGCAACACTCTGTATCTCTCTCTGGCAGAGCCCGGCTGCCAAATTGGAAACGTCCAGAGATTGCGCCCACAGGAAAGCTGCCAGCACTGAAAGCTCTAGCTGGTTTTCACTGTCCCTTGGAACTGCATTCGCTGCCACACAGACATTCGCGCTCTGCTAAAGCATTGCTTCCTAATGGGGCAACACTCTGTATCTCTCTGTGGCAGAGCCCGGCTGCCAAATTGGAAACGTCCAGAGATTGCGCCCACAGGAAAGCTGCCAGCACTGAAAGCTCTAGCTGGTTTTCACTGTCCCTTGGAACTGCATTCGCTGCCACACAGACATTCGCGCTCTGCTAAAGCATTGCTTCCTAATGGGGCAACACTCTGTATCTCTCTCTGGCAGAGCCCGGCTGCCAAATTGGAAACGTCCAGAGATTGCGCCCACAGGAAAGCTGCCAGCACTGAAAGCTCTAGCTGGTTTTCACTGTCCCTTGGAACTGCATTCGCTGCCACACAGACATTCGCGCTCTGCTAAAGCATTGCTTCGTAATGGGGCAACACTCTGTATCTCTCTCTGGCAGAGCCCGGCTGCCAAATTGGAAACGTCCAGACATTGCGCCCACAGGAAAGCTGCCAGCACTGAAAGCTCTAGGTGGTTTTCACATTCCCTTGGAACTGCATTCGCTGCCACACAGACATTCGTGCTCAGCTGTAGCATTGCTTGGTAAGGGGGCAACATTCTTTATCTCTCTGTGGCAGAGCCCGGCTGCCAAATTGGAAACGTCCAGAGATTGCGCCCACAGGAAAGCTGCCAGCACTGAAAGCTCTAGCTGGTTTTCACTGTCCCTTGGAACTGCATTCGCTGCCACACAGACATTCGCGCTCTGCTAAAGCATTGCTTCGTAATGGGGCAACACTGTATCTCTCTCTGGCAGAGCCCGGCTGCCAAATTGGAAACGTCCAGAGATTGCGCCCACAGGAAAGCTGCCAGCACTGAAAGCTCTAGCTGGTTTTCACTGTCCCTTGGAACTGCATTCGCTGCCACACAGACATTCGCGCTCTGCTAAAGCATTGCTTCCTAATGGGGCAACACTCTGTATCTCTCTCTGGCAGAGCCCGGCTGCCAAATTGGAAACGTCCAGACATTGCGCCCACAGGAAAGCTGCCAGCACTGAAAGCTCTAGCTGGTTTTCACTGTCCCTTGGAACTGCATTCGCTGCCATACAGACATTCGCGCTCTGCTAAAGCATTGCTTCGTAATGGGGCAACACTCTGTATCTCTCTCTGGCAGAGCCCGGCTGCCAAATTGGAAACGTCCAGAGATTGCGCCCACAGGAAAGCTGCCAGCACTGAAAGCTCTAGCTGGTTTTCACTGTCCCTTGGAACTGCATTCGCTGCCACACAGACATTCGCGCTCTGCTAAAGCATTGCTTCGTAATGGGGCAACACTCTGTATCTCTCTCTGGCAGAGCCCGGCTGCCAAATTGGAAACGTCCAGACATTGCGCCCACAGGAAAGCTGCCAGCACTGAAAGCTCTAGCTGGTTTTCACTGTCCCTTGGAACTGCATTCGCTGCCACACAGACATTCGCGCTCTGCTAAAGCATTGCTTCGTAATGGGGCAACACTCTGTATCTCTCTCTGGCAGAGCCCGGCTGCCAAATTGGAAACGTCCAGACATTGCGCCCACAGGAAAGCTGCCAGCACTGAAAGCTCTAGCTGGTTTTCACTGTCCCTTGGAACTGCATTCGCTGCCACACAGACATTCGCGCTCTGCTAAAGCATTGCTTCCTAATGGGGCAACACTCTGTATCTCTCTCTGGCAGAGCCCGGCTGCCAAATTGGAAACGTCCAGAGATTGCGCCCACAGGAAAGCTGCCAGCACTGAAAGCTCTAGGTGGTTTTCACATTCCCTTGGAACTGCATTCGCTGCCACACAGACATTCGTGCTCAGCTATAGCATTGCTTGGTAAGGGGGCAACATTCTTTATCTCTCTGTGGCAGAGCCCGGCTGCCAAATTGGAAACGTCCAGAGATTGCGCCCACAGGAAAGCTGCCAGCACTGAAAGCTCTAGCTGGTTTTCACTGTCCCTTGGAACTGCATTCGCTGCCACACAGACATTCGCGCTCTGCTAAAGCATTGCTTCGTAATGGGGCAACACTGTATCTCTCTCTGGCAGAGCCCGGCTGCCAAATTGGAAACGTCCAGAGATTGCGCCCACAGGAAAGCTGCCAGCACTGAAAGCTCTAGCTGGTTTTCCCTGTCCCTTGGAACTGCATTCGCTGCCACACAGACATTCGCGCTCTGCTAAAGCATTGCTTCGTAATGGGGCAACACTCTGTATCTCTCTCTGGCAGAGCCCGGCTGCCAAATTGGAAACGTCCAGACATTGCGCCCACAGGAAAGCTGCCAGCACTGAAAGCTCTAGCTGGTTTTCACTCTCCCTTGGAACTGCATTCGCTGCCACACAGACATTCGCGCTCTGCTAAAGCATTGCTTCCTAATGGGGCAACACTCTGTATCTCTCTCTGGCAGAGCCCGGCTGCCAAATTGGAAACGTCCAGACATTGCGCCCACAGGAAAGCTGCCAGCACTGAAAGCTCTAGCTGGTTTTCACTGTCCCTTGGAACTGCATTCGCTGCCACACAGACATTCGCGCTCTGCTAAAGCATTGCTTCCTAATGGGGCAACACTCTGTATCTCTCTCTGGCAGAGCCCGGCTGCCAAATTGGAAACGTCCAGAGATTGCGCCCACAGGAAAGCTGCCAGCACTGAAAGCTCTAGCTGGTTTTCACTGTCCCTTGGAACTGCATTCGCTGCCACACAGACATTCGCGCTCTGCTAAAGCATTGCTTCGTAATGGGGCAACACTCTGTATCTCTCTCTGGCAGAGCCCGGCTGCCAAATTGGAAACGTCCAGACATTGCGCCCACAGGAAAGCTGCCAGCACTGAAAGCTCTAGCTGGTTTTCACTGTCCCTTGGAACTGCATTCGCTGCCACACAGACATTCGCGCTCTGCTAAAGCATTGCTTCGTAATGGGGCAACACTCTGTATCTCTCTCTGGCAGAGCCCGGCTGCCAAATTGGAAACGTCCAGAGATTGCGCCCACAGGAAAGCTGCCAGCACTGAAAGCTCTAGCTGGTTTTCACTGTCCCTTGGAACTGCATTCGCTGCCACACAGACATTCGCGCTCTGCTAAAGCATTGCTTCGTAATGGGGCAACACTCTGTATCTCTCTCTGGCAGAGCCCGGCTGCCAAATTGGAAACGTCCAGAGATTGCGCCCACAGGAAAGCTGCCAGCACTGAAAGCTCTAGCTGGTTTTCACTGTCCCTTGGAACTGCATTCGCTGCCACACAGACATTCGCGCTCTGCTAAAGCATTGCTTCGTAATGGGGCAACACTCTGTATCTCTCTCTGGCAGAGCCCGGCTGCCAAATTGGAAACGTCCAGAGATTGCACCCACAGGAAAGCTGCCAGCACTGAAAGCTCTAGCTGGTTTTCACTGTCCCTTGGAACTGCATTCGCTGCCACACAGACATTCGCGCTCTGCTAAAGCATTGCTTCCTAATGGGGCAACACTCTGTATCTCTCTCTGGCAGAGCCCGGCTGCCAAATTGGAAACGTCCAGAGATTGCACCCACAGGAAAGCTGCCAGCACTGAAAGCTCTAGCTGGTTTTCACTGTCCCTTGGAACTGCATTCGCTGCCACACAGACATTCGCGCTCTGCTAAAGCATTGCTTCCTAATGGGGCAACACTCTGTATCTCTCTCTGGCAGAGCCCGGCTGCCAAATTGGAAACGTCCAGAGATTGCGCCCACAGGAAAGCTGCCAGCACTGAAAGCTCTAGCTGGTTTTCACTGTCCCTTGGAACTGCATTCGCTGCCACACAGACATTCGCGCTCTGCTAAAGCATTGCTTCGTAATGGGGCAACACTCTGTATCTCTCTCTGGCAGAGCCCGGCTGCCAAATTGGAAACGTCCAGAGATTGCGCCCACAGGAAAGCTGCCAGCACTGAAAGCTCTAGCTGGTTTTCACATTCCCTTGGAACTGCATTCGCTGCCACACAGACATTCGTGCTCAGCTATAGCATTGCTTGGTAAGGGGGCAACATTCTTTATCTCTCTGTGGCAGAGCCCGGCTGCCAAATTGGAAACGTCCAGAGATTGCGCCCACAGGAAAGCTGCCAGCACTGAAAGCTCTAGCTGGTTTTCACTGTCCCTTGGAACTGCATTCGCTGCCACACAGACATTCGCGCTCTGCTAAAGCATTGCTTCGTAATGGGGCAACACTGTATCTCTCTCTGGCAGAGCCCGGCTGCCAAATTGGAAACGTCCAGAGATTGCGCCCACAGGAAAGCTGCCAGCACTGAAAGCTCTAGCTGGTTTTCACTGTCCCTTGGAACTGCATTCGCTGCCACACAGACATTCGCGCTCTGCTAAAGCATTGCTTCCTAATGGGGCAACACTCTGTATCTCTCTCTGGCAGAGCCCGGCTGCCAAATTGGAAACGTCCAGACATTGCGCCCACAGGAAAGCTGCCAGCACTGAAAGCTCTAGCTGGTTTTCACTGTCCCTTGGAACTGCATTCGCTGCCACACAGACATTCGTGCTCAGCTATAGCATTGCTTGGTAAGGGGGCAACATTCTTTATCTCTCTGTGGCAGAGCCCGGCTGCCAAATTGGAAACGTCCAGAGATTGCGCCCACAGGAAAGCTGCCAGCACTGAAAGCTCTAGCTGGTTTTCACTGTCCCTTGGAACTGCATTCGCTGCCACACAGACATTCGCGCTCTGCTAAAGCATTGCTTCGTAATGGGGCAACACTGTATCTCTCTCTGGCAGAGCCCGGCTGCCAAATTGGAAACGTCCAGAGATTGCGCCCACAGGAAAGCTGCCAGCACTGAAAGCTCTAGCTGGTTTTCACTGTCCCTTGGAACTGCATTCGCTGCCACACAGACATTCGCGCTCTGCTAAAGCATTGCTTCGTAATGGGGCAACACTCTGTATCTCTCTCTGGCAGAGCCCGGCTGCCAAATTGGAAACGTCCAGACATTGCGCCCACAGGAAAGCTGCCAGCACTGAAAGCTCTAGCTGGTTTTCACTGTCCCTTAGAACTGCATTCGCTGCCACACAGACATTCGCGCTCTGCTAAAGCATTGCTTCCTAATGGGGCAACACTCTGTATCTCTCTCTGGCAGAGCCCGGCTGCCAAATTGGAAACGTCCAGAGATTGCACCCACAGGAAAGCTGCCAGCACTGAAAGCTCTAGCTGGTTTTCACTGTCCCTTGGAACTGCATTCGCTGCCACACAGACATTCGCGCTCTGCTAAAGCATTGCTTCGTAATGGGGCAACACTCTGTATCTCTCTCTGGCAGAGCCCGGCTGCCAAATTGGAAACGTCCAGAGATTGCGCCCACAGGAAAGCTGCCAGCACTGAAAGCTCTAGCTGGTTTTCACATTCCCTTGGAACTGCATTCGCTGCCACACAGACATTCGTGCTCAGCTATAGCATTGCTTGGTAAGGGGGCAACATTCTTTATCTCTCTGTGGCAGAGCCCGGCTGCCAAATTGGAAACGTCCAGAGATTGCGCCCACAGGAAAGCTGCCAGCACTGAAAGCTCTAGCTGGTTTTCACTGTCCCTTGGAACTGCATTCGCTGCCACACAGACATTCGCGCTCTGCTAAAGCATTGCTTCGTAATGGGGCAACACTGTATCTCTCTCTGGCAGAGCCCGGCTGCCAAATTGGAAACGTCCAGAGATTGCGCCCACAGGAAAGCTGCCAGCACTGAAAGCTCTAGCTGGTTTTCACTGTCCCTTGGAACTGCATTCGCTGCCACACAGACATTCGCGCTCTGCTAAAGCATTGCTTCGTAATGGGGCAACACTCTGTATCTCTCTCTGGCAGAGCCCGGCTGCCAAATTGGAAACGTCCAGACATTGCGCCCACAGGAAAGCTGCCAGCACTGAAAGCTCTAGCTGGTTTTCACTCTCCCTTGGAACTGCATTCGCTGCCACACAGACATTCGTGCTCAGCTATAGCATTGCTTGGTAAGGGGGCAACATTCTTTATCTCTCTGTGGCAGAGCCCGGCTGCCAAATTGGAAACGTCCAGAGATTGCGCCCACAGGAAAGCTGCCAGCACTGAAAGCTCTAGCTGGTTTTCACTGTCCCTTGGAACTGCATTCGCTGCCACACAGACATTCGCGCTCTGCTAAAGCATTGCTTCGTAATGGGGCAACACTCTGTATCTCTCTCTGGCAGAGCCCGGCTGCCAAATTGGAAACGTCCAGACATTGCGCCCACAGGAAAGCTGCCAGCACTGAAAGCTCTAGCTGGTTTTCACTGTCCCTTAGAACTGCATTCGCTGCCACACAGACATTCGCGCTCTGCTAAAGCATTGCTTCCTAATGGGGCAACACTCTGTATCTCTCTCTGGCAGAGCCCGGCTGCCAAATTGGAAACGTCCAGAGATTGCACCCACAGGAAAGCTGCCAGCACTGAAAGCTCTAGCTGGTTTTCACTGTCCCTTGGAACTGCATTCGCTGCCACACAGACATTGGCGCTCTGCTAAAGCATTGCTTCGTAATGGGGCAACACTCTGTATCTCTCTCTGGCAGAGCCCGGCTGCCAAATTGGAAACGTCCAGAGATTGCGCCCACAGGAAAGCTGCCAGCACTGAAAGCTCTAGCTGGTTTTCACTGTCCCTTGGAACTGCATTCGCTGCCACACAGACATTCGCGCTCTGCTAAAGCATTGCTTCGTAATGGGGCAACACTCTGTATCTCTCTCTGGCAGAGCCCGGCTGCCAAATTGGAAACGTCCAGACATTGCGCCCACAGGAAAGCTGCCAGCACTGAAAGCTCTAGCTGGTTTTCACTGTCCCTTGGAACTGCATTCGCTGCCACACAGACATTCGCGCTCTGCTAAAGCATTGCTTCCTAATGGGGCAACACTCTGTATCTCTCTCTGGCAGAGCCCGGCTGCCAAATTGGAAACGTCCAGAGATTGCGCCCACAGGAAAGCTGCCAGCACTGAAAGCTCTAGCTGGTTTTCACTGTCCCTTGGAACTGCATTCGCTGCCACACAGACATTCGCGCTCTGCTAAAGCATTGCTTCGTAATGGGGCAACACTCTGTATCTCTCTCTGGCAGAGCCCGGCTGCCAAATTGGAAACGTCCAGACATTGCGCCCACAGGAAAGCTGCCAGCACTGAAAGCTCTAGCTGGTTTTCACTGTCCCTTGGAACTGCATTCGCTGCCACACAGACATTCGCGCTCTGCTAAAGCATTGCTTCGTAATGGGGCAACACTCTGTATCTCTCTCTGGCAGAGCCCGGCTGCCAAATTGGAAACGTCCAGAGATTGCGCCCACAGGAAAGCTGCCAGCACTGAAAGCTCTAGCTGGTTTTCACTCTCCCTTGGAACTGCATTCGCTGCCACACAGACATTCGCGCTCTGCTAAAGCATTGCTTCCTAATGGGGCAACACTCTGTATCTCTCTCTGGCAGAGCCCGGCTGCCAAATTGGAAACGTCCAGACATTGCGCCCACAGGAAAGCTGCCAGCACTGAAAGCTCTAGCTGGTTTTCACTGTCCCTTGGAACTGCATTCGCTGCCACACAGACATTCGCGCTCTGCTAAAGCATTGCTTCGTAATGGGGCAACACTCTGTATCTCTCTCTGGCAGAGCCCGGCTGCCAAATTGGAAACGTCCAGACATTGCGCCCACAGGAAAGCTGCCAGCACTGAAAGCTCTAGCTGGTTTTCACTGTCCCTTGGAACTGCATTCGCTGCCACACAGACATTCGCGCTCTGCTAAAGCATTGCTTCCTAATGGGGCAACACTCTGTATCTCTCTCTGGCAGAGCCCGGCTGCCAAATTGGAAACGTCCAGAGATTGCGCCCACAGGAAAGCTGCCAGCACTGAAAGCTCTAGCTGGTTTTCACTGTCCCTTGGAACTGCATTCGCTGCCACACAGACATTCGCGCTCTGCTAAAGCATTGCTTCGTAATGGGGCAACACTCTGTATCTCTCTCTGGCAGAGCCCGGCTGCCAAATTGGAAACGTCCAGACATTGCGCCCACAGGAAAGCTGCCAGCACTGAAAGCTCTAGCTGGTTTTCACTGTCCCTTGGAACTGCATTCGCTGCCATACAGACATTCGCGCTCTGCTAAAGCATTGCTTCGTAATGGGGCAACACTCTGTATCTCTCTCTGGCAGAGCCCGGCTGCCAAATTGGAAACGTCCAGACATTGCGCCCACAGGAAAGCTGCCAGCACTGAAAGCTCTAGCTGGTTTTCACTGTCCCTTGGAACTGCATTCGCTGCCACACAGACATTCGCGCTCTGCTAAAGCATTGCTTCCTAATGGGGCAACACTCTGTATCTCTCTCTGGCAGAGCCCGGCTGCCAAATTGGAAACGTCCAGAGATTGCGCCCACAGGAAAGCTGCCAGCACTGAAAGCTCTAGCTGGTTTTCACTGTCCCTTGGAACTGCATTCGCTGCCACACAGACATTCGCGCTCTGCTAAAGCATTGCTTCGTAATGGGGCAACACTCTGTATCTCTCTCTGGCAGAGCCCGGCTGCCAAATTGGAAACGTCCAGACATTGCGCCCACAGGAAAGCTGCCAGCACTGAAAGCTCTAGCTGGTTTTCACTGTCCCTTGGAACTGCATTCGCTGCCACACAGACATTCGCGCTCTGCTAAAGCATTGCTTCCTAATGGGGCAACAATCTGTATCTCTCTCTGGCAGAGCCCGGCTGCCAAATTGGAAACGTCCAGAGATTGCGCCCACAGGAAAGCTGCCAGCACTGAAAGCTCTAGCTGGTTTTCACTGTCCCTTGGAACTGCATTCGCTGCCACACAGACATTCGCGCTCTGCTAAAGCATTGCTTCGTAATGGGGCAACACTCTGTATCTCTCTCTGGCAGAGCCCGGCTGCCAAATTGGAAACGTCCAGACATTGCGCCCACAGGAAAGCTGCCAGCACTGAAAGCTCTAGCTGGTTTTCACTGTCCCTTGGAACTGCATTCGCTGCCACACAGACATTCGCGCTCTGCTAAAGCATTGCTTCGTAATGGGGCAACACTCTGTATCTCTCTCTGGCAGAGCCCGGCTGCCAAATTGGAAACGTCCAGACATTGCGCCCACAGGAAAGCTGCCAGCACTGAAAGCTCTAGCTGGTTTGCACTGTCCCTTGGAACTGCATTCGCTGCCACACAGACATTCGCGCTCTGCTAAAGCATTGCTTCGTAATGGGGCAACACTCTGTATCTCTCTCTGGCAGAGCCCGGCTGCCAAATTGGAAACGTCCAGAGATTGCGCCCACAGGAAAGCTGCCAGCACTGAAAGCTCTAGCTGGTTTTCACTCTCCCTTGGAACTGCATTCGCTGCCACACAGACATTCGCGCTCTGCTAAAGCATTGCTTCCTAATGGGGCAACACTCTGTATCTCTCTCTGGCAGAGCCCGGCTGCCAAATTGGAAACGTCCAGACATTGCGCCCACAGGAAAGCTGCCAGCACTGAAAGCTCTAGCTGGTTTTCACTGTCCCTTGGAACTGCATTCGCTGCCACACAGACATTCGCGCTCTGCTAAAGCATTGCTTCCTAATGGGGCAACACTCTGTATCTCTCTCTGGCAGAGCCCGGCTGCCAAATTGGAAACGTCCAGACATTGCGCCCACAGGAAAGCTGCCAGCACTGAAAGCTCTAGCTGGTTTTCACTGTCCCTTGGAACTGCATTCGCTGCCACACAGACATTCGCGCTCTGCTAAAGCATTGCTTCGTAATGGGGCAACACTCTGTATCTCTCTCTGGCAGAGCCCGGCTGCCAAATTGGAAACGTCCAGAGATTGCGCCCACAGGAAAGCTGCCAGCACTGAAAGCTCTAGCTGGTTTTCACTGTCCCTTGGAACTGCATTCGCTGCCACACAGACATTCGCGCTCTGCTAAAGCATTGCTTCGTAATGGGGCAACACTCTGTATCTCTCTCTGGCAGAGCCCGGCTGCCAAATTGGAAACGTCCAGAGATTGCGCCCACAGGAAAGCTGCCAGCACTGAAAGCTCTAGCTGGTTTTCACTGTCCCTTGGAACTGCATTCGCTGCCACACAGACATTCGCGCTCTGCTAAAGCATTGCTTCGTAATGGGGCAACATTCTGTATCTCTCTCTGGCAGAGCCCGGCTGCCAAATTGGAAACGTCCAGAGATTGCGCCCACAGGAAAGCTGCCAGCACTGAAAGCTCTAGCTGGTTTTCACTGTCCCTTGGAACTGCATTCGCTGCCACACAGACATTCGCGCTCTGCTAAAGCATTGCTTCGTAATGGGGCAACACTCTGTATCTCTCTCTGGCAGAGCCCGGCTGCCAAATTGGAAACGTCCAGACATTGCGCCCACAGGAAAGCTGCCAGCACTGAAAGCTCTAGCTGGTTTTCACTGTCCCTTGGAACTGCATTCGCTGCCACACAGACATTCGCGCTCTGCTAAAGCATTGCTTCGTAATGGGGCAACACTCTGTATCTCTCTCTGGCAGAGCCCGGCTGCCAAATTGGAAACGTCCAGAGATTGCGCCCACAGGAAAGCTGCCAGCACTGAAAGCTCTAGCTGGTTTTCACATTCCCTTGGAACTGCATTCGCTGCCACACAGACATTCGTGCTCAGCTATAGCATTGCTTGGTAAGGGGGCAACATTCTTTATCTCTCTGTGGCAGAGCCCGGCTGCCAAATTGGAAACGTCCAGAGATTGCGCCCACAGGAAAGCTGCCAGCACTGAAAGCTCTAGCTGGTTTTCACTGTCCCTTGGAACTGCATTCGCTGCCACACAGACATTCGCGCTCTGCTAAAGCATTGCTTCGTAATGGGGCAACACTGTATCTCTCTCTGGCAGAGCCCGGCTGCCAAATTGGAAACGTCCAGACATTGCGCCCACAGGAAAGCTGCCAGCACTGAAAGCTCTAGCTGGTTTTCACTGTCCCTTGGAACTGCATTCGCTGCCACACAGACATTCGCGCTCTGCTAAAGCATTGCTTCGTAATGGGGCAACACTCTGTATCTCTCTCTGGCAGAGCCCGGCTGCCAAATTGGAAACGTCCAGACATTGCGCCCACAGGAAAGCTGCCAGCACTGAAAGCTCTAGCTGGTTTTCACTGTCCCTTGGAACTGCATTCGCTGCCACACAGACATTCGCGCTCTGCTAAAGCATTGCTTCCTAATGGGGCAACACTCTGTATCTCTCTCTGGCAGAGCCCGGCTGCCAAATTGGAAACGTCCAGACATTGCGCCCACAGGAAAGCTGCCAGCACTGAAAGCTCTAGCTGGTTTTCACTGTCCCTTGGAACTGCATTCGCTGCCACACAGACATTCGCGCTCTGCTAAAGCATTGCTTCGTAATGGGGCAACACTCTGTATCTCTCTCTGGCAGAGCCCGGCTGCCAAATTGGAAACGTCCAGACATTGCGCCCACAGGAAAGCTGCCAGCACTGAAAGCTCTAGCTGGTTTTCACTGTCCCTTGGAACTGCATTCGCTGCCACACAGACATTCGCGCTCTGCTAAAGCATTGCTTCGTAATGGGGCAACACTCTGTATCTCTCTCTGGCAGAGCCCGGCTGCCAAATTGGAAACGTCCAGAGATTGCGCCCACAGGAAAGCTGCCAGCACTGAAAGCTCTAGCTGGTTTTCACTGTCCCTTGGAACTGCATTCGCTGCCACACAGACATTCGCGCTCTGCTAAAGCATTGCTTCGTAATGGGGCAACACTCTGTATCTCTCTCTGGCAGAGCCCGGCTGCCAAATTGGAAACGTCCAGAGATTGCGCCCACAGGAAAGCTGCCAGCACTGAAAGCTCTAGCTGGTTTTCACTGTCCCTTGGAACTGCATTCGCTGCCACACAGACATTCGCGCTCTGCTAAAGCATTGCTTCCTAATGGGGCAACACTCTGTATCTCTCTCTGGCAGAGCCCGGCTGCCAAATTGGAAACGTCCAGACATTGCGCCCACAGGAAAGCTGCCAGCACTGAAAGCTCTAGCTGGTTTTCACTGTCCCTTGGAACTGCATTCGCTGCCACACAGACATTCGCGCTCTGCTAAAGCATTGCTTCGTAATGGGGCAACACTCTGTATCTCTCTCTGGCAGAGCCCGTCTGCCAAATTGGAAACGTCCAGAGATTGCGCCCACAGGAAAGCTGCCAGCACTGAAAGCTCTAGCTGGTTTTCACTGTCCCTTGGAACTGCATTCGCTGCCACACAGACATTCGCGCTCTGCTAAAGCATTGCTTCGTAATGGGGCAACACTCTGTATCTCTCTCTGGCAGAGCCCGGCTGCCAAATTGGAAACGTCCAGACATTGCGCCCACAGGAAAGCTGCCAGCACTGAAAGCTCTAGCTGGTTTTCACTGTCCCTTGGAACTGCATTCGCTGCCACACAGACATTCGCGCTCTGCTAAAGCATTGCTTCGTAATGGGGCAACACTCTGTATCTCTCTCTGGCAGAGCCCGGCTGCCAAATTGGAAACGTCCAGAGATTGCGCCCACAGGAAAGCTGCCAGCACTGAAAGCTCTAGCTGGTTTTCACTGTCCCTTGGAACTGCATTCGCTGCCACACAGACATTCGCGCTCTGCTAAAGCATTGCTTCCTAATGGGGCAACACTCTGTATCTCTCTCTGGCAGAGCCCGGCTGCCAAATTGGAAACGTCCAGACATTGCGCCCACAGGAAAGCTGCCAGCACTGAAAGCTCTAGCTGGTTTTCACTGTCCCTTGGAACTGCATTCGCTGCCACACAGACATTCGCGCTCTGCTAAAGCATTGCTTCGTAATGGGGCAACACTCTGTATCTCTCTCTGGCAGAGCCCGGCTGCCAAATTGGAAACGTCCAGAGATTGCGCCCACAGGAAAGCTGCCAGCACTGAAAGCTCTAGCTGGTTTTCACTGTCCCTTGGAACTGCATTCGCTGCCACACAGACATTCGCGCTCTGCTAAAGCATTGCTTCGTAATGGGGCAACACTCTGTATCTCTCTCTGGCAGAGCCCGGCTGCCAAATTGGAAACGTCCAGACATTGCGCCCACAGGAAAGCTGCCAGCACTGAAAGCTCTAGCTGGTTTTCACTGTCCCTTGGAACTGCATTCGCTGCCACACAGACATTCGCGCTCTGCTAAAGCATTGCTTCGTAATGGGGCAACACTCTGTATCTCTCTCTGGCAGAGCCCGGCTGCCAAATTGGAAACGTCCAGAGATTGCGCCCACAGGAAAGCTGCCAGCACTGAAAGCTCTAGCTGGTTTTCACTGTCCCTTGGAACTGCATTCGCTGCCACACAGACATTCGCGCTCTGCTAAAGCATTGCTTCCTAATGGGGCAACACTCTGTATCTCTCTCTGGCAGAGCCCGGCTGCCAAATTGGAAACGTCCAGACATTGCGCCCACAGGAAAGCTGCCAGCACTGAAAGCTCTAGCTGGTTTTCACTGTCCCTTGGAACTGCATTCGCTGCCACACAGACATTCGCGCTCTGCTAAAGCATTGCTTCGTAATGGGGCAACACTCTGTATCTCTCTCTGGCAGAGCCCGGCTGCCAAATTGGAAACGTCCAGACATTGCGCCCACAGGAAAGCTGCCAGCACTGAAAGCTCTAGCTGGTTTTCACTGTCCCTTGGAACTGCATTCGCTGCCATACAGACATTCGCGCTCTGCTAAAGCATTGCTTCGTAATGGGGCAACACTCTGTATCTCTCTCTGGCAGAGCCCGGCTGCCAAATTGGAAACGTCCAGAGATTGCGCCCACAGGAAAGCTGCCAGCACTGAAAGCTCTAGCTGGTTTTCACTGTCCCTTGGAACTGCATTCGCTGCCACACAGACATTCGCGCTCTGCTAAAGCATTGCTTCCTAATGGGGCAACACTCTGTATCTCTCTCTGGCAGAGCCCGGCTGCCAAATTGGAAACGTCCAGAGATTGCGCCCAAAGGAAAGCTGCCAGCACTGAAAGCTCTAGCTGGTTTTCACTGTCCCTTGGAACTGCATTCGCTGCCACACAGACATTCGCGCTCTGCTAAAGCATTGCTTCGTAATGGGGCAACACTCTGTATCTCTCTCTGGCAGAGCCCGGCTGCCAAATTGGAAACGTCCAGACATTGCGCCCACAGGAAAGCTGCCAGCACTGAAAGCTCTAGCTGGTTTTCACTGTCCCTTGGAACTGCATTCGCTGCCACACAGACATTCGCGCTCTGCTAAAGCATTGCTTCCTAATGGGGCAACACTCTGTATCTCTCTCTGGCAGAGCCCGGCTGCCAAATTGGAAACGTCCAGAGATTGCGCCCACAGGAAAGCTGCCAGCACTGAAAGCTCTAGCTGGTTTTCACATTCCCTTGGAACTGCATTCGCTGCCACACAGACATTCGTGCTCAGCTATAGCATTGCTTGGTAAGGGGGCAACATTCTTTATCTCTCTGTGGCAGAGCCCGGCTGCCAAATTGGAAACGTCCAGAGATTGCGCCCACAGGAAAGCTGCCAGCACTGAAAGCTCTAGCTGGTTTTCACTGTCCCTTGGAACTGCATTCGCTGCCACACAGACATTCGCGCTCTGCTAAAGCATTGCTTCGTAATGGGGCAACACTGTATCTCTCTCTGGCAGAGCCCGGCTGCCAAATTGGAAACGTCCAGAGATTGCGCCCACAGGAAAGCTGCCAGCACTGAAACTCTAGCTGGTTTTCACTGTCCCTTGGAACTGCATTCGCTGCCACACAGACATTCGCGCTCTGCTAAAGCATTGCTTCGTAATGGGGCAACACTCTGTATCTCTCTCTGGCAGAGCCCGGCTGCCAAATTGGAAACGTCCAGACATTGCGCCCACAGGAAAGCTGCCAGCACTGAAAGCTCTAGCTGGTTTTCACTGTCCCTTGGAACTGCATTCGCTGCCACACAGACATTCGCGCTCTGCTAAAGCATTGCTTCCTAATGGGGCAACACTCTGTATCTCTCTCTGGCAGAGGCCGGCTGCCAAATTGGAAACGTCCAGACATTGCGCCCACAGGAAAGCTGCCAGCACTGAAAGCTCTAGCTGGTTTTCACTGTCCCTTGGAACTGCATTCGCTGCCACACAGACATTCGCGCTCTGCTAAAGCATTGCTTCGTAATGGGGCAACACTCTGTATCTCTCTCTGGCAGAGCCCGGCTGCCAAATTGGAAACGTCCAGACATTGCGCCCACAGGAAAGCTGCCAGCACTGAAAGCTCTAGCTGGTTTTCACTGTCCCTTGGAAGTGCATTCGCTGCCACACAGACATTCGCGCTCTGCTAAAGCATTGCTTCGTAATGGGGCAACACTCTGTATCTCTCTCTGGCAGAGCCCGGCTGCCAAATTGGAAACGTCCAGAGATTGCGCCCACAGGAAAGCTGCCAGCACTGAAAGCTCTAGCTGGTTTTCACTGTCCCTTGGAACTGCATTCGCTGCCACACAGACATTCGCGCTCTGCTAAAGCATTGCTTCGTAATGGGGCAACACTCTGTATCTCTCTCTGGCAGAGCCCGGCTGCCAAATTGGAAACGTCCAGACATTGCGCCCACAGGAAAGCTGCCAGCACTGAAAGCTCTAGCTGGTTTTCACTGTCCCTTGGAACTGCATTCGCTGCCACACAGACATTCGCGCTCTGCTAAAGCATTGCTTCCTAATGGGGCAACACTCTGTATCTCTCTCTGGCAGAGCCCGGCTGCCAAATTGGAAACGTCCAGACATTGCGCCCACAGGAAAGCTGCCAGCACTGAAAGCTCTAGCTGGTTTTCACTGTCCCTTGGAACTGCATTCGCTGCCACACAGACATTCGCGCTCTGCTAAAGCATTGCTTCGTAATGGGGCAACACTCTGTATCTCTCTCTGGCAGAGCCCGGCTGCCAAATTGGAAACGTCCAGACATTGCGCCCACAGGAAAGCTGCCAGCACTGAAAGCTCTAGCTGGTTTTCACTGTCCCTTGGAACTGCATTCGCTGCCACACAGACATTCGCGCTCTGCTAAAGCATTGCTTCGTAATGGGGCAACACTCTGTATCTCTCTCTGGCAGAGCCCGGCTGCCAAATTGGAAACGTCCAGACATTGCGCCCACAGGAAAGCTGCCAGCACTGAAAGCTCTAGCTGGTTTTCACTGTCCCTTGGAACTGCATTCGCTGCCACACAGACATTCGCGCTCTGCTAAAGCATTGCTTCGTAATGGGGCAACACTCTGTATCTCTCTCTGGCCAGAGCCCGGCTGCCAAATTGGAAACGTCCAGAGATTGCGCCCACAGGAAAGCTGCCAGCACTGAAAGCTCTAGCTGGTTTTCACTGTCCCTTGGAACTGCATTCGCTGCCACACAGACATTCGCGCTCTGCTAAAGCATTGCTTCGTAATGGGGCAACACTCTGTATCTCTCTCTGGCAGAGCCCGGCTGCCAAATTGGAAACGTCCAGAGATTGCGCCCACAGGAAAGCTGCCAGCACTGAAAGCTCTAGCTGGTTTTCACTGTCCCTTGGAACTGCATTCGCTGCCACACAGACATTCGCGCTCTGCTAAAGCATTGCTTCGTAATGGGGCAACACTCTGTATCTCTCTCTGGCAGAGCCCGGCTGCCAAATTGGAAACGTCCAGAGATTGCGCCCACAGGAAAGCTGCCAGCACTGAAAGCTCTAGCTGGTTTTCACTGTCCCTTGGAACTGCATTCGCTGCCACACAGACATTCGCGCTCTGCTAAAGCATTGCTTCGTAATGGGGCAACACTCTGTATCTCTCTGTGGCAGAGCCCGGCTGCCAAATTGGAAACGTCCAGACATTGCGCCCACAGGAAAGCTGCCAGCACTGAAAGCTCTAGCTGGTTTTCACTGTCCCTTGGAACTGCATTCGCTGCCACACAGACATTCGCGCTCTGCTAAAGCATTGCTTCGTAATGGGGCAACACTCTGTATCTCTCTCTGGCAGAGCCCGGCTGCCAAATTGGAAACGTCCAGACATTGCGCCCACAGGAAAGCTGCCAGCACTGAAAGCTCTAGCTGGTTTTCCCTGTCCCTTGGAACTGCATTCGCTGCCACACAGACATTCGCGCTCTGCTAAAGCATTGCTTCGTAATGGGGCAACACTCTGTATCTCTCTCTGGCAGAGCCCGGCTGCCAAATTGGAAACGTCCAGAGATTGCGACCACAGGAAAGCTGCCAGCACTGAAAGCTCTAGCTGGTTTTCACTGTCCCTTGGAACTGCATTCGCTGCCACACAGACATTCGCGCTCTGCTAAAGCATTGCTTCGTAATGGGGCAACACTGTATCTCTCTCTGGCAGAGCCCGGCTGCCAAATTGGAAACGTCCAGAGATTGCGCCCACAGGAAAGCTGCCAGCACTGAAAGCTCTAGCTGGTTTTCACTGTCCCTTGGAACTGCATTCGCTGCCACACAGACATTCGCGCTCTGCTAAAGCATTGCTTCCTAATGGGGCAACACTCTGTATCTCTCTCTGGCAGAGCCCGGCTGCCAAATTGGAAACGTCCAGACATTGCGCCCACAGGAAAGCTGCCAGCACTGAAAGCTCTAGCTGGTTTTCACTGTCCCTTGGAACTGCATTCGCTGCCACACAGACATTGGCGCTCTGCTAAAGCATTGCTTCGTAATGGGGCAACACTCTGTATCTCTCTCTGGCAGAGCCCGGCTGCCAAATTGGAAACGTCCAGAGATTGCGCCCACAGGAAAGCTGCCAGCACTGAAAGCTCTAGCTGGTTTTCACTGTCCCTTGGAACTGCATTCGCTGCCACACAGACATTCGCGCTCTGCTAAAGCATTGCTTCGTAATGGGGCAACACTCTGTATCTCTCTCTGGCAGAGCCCGGCTGCCAAATTGGAAACGTCCAGAGATTGCGCCCACAGGAAAGCTGCCAGCACTGAAAGCTCTAGCTGGTTTTCACTGTCCCTTGGAACTGCATTCGCTGCCACACAGACATTCGTGCTCAGCTATAGCATTGCTTGGTAAGGGGGCAACATTCTTTATCTCTCTGTGGCAGAGCCCGGCTGCCAAATTGGAAACGTCCAGAGATTGCGCCCACAGGAAAGCTGCCAGCACTGAAAGCTCTAGCTGGTTTTCACTGTCCCTTGGAACTGCATTCGCTGCCACACAGACATTCGTGCTCAGCTATAGCATTGCTTGGTAAGGGGGCAACATTCTTTATCTCTCTGTGGCAGAGCCCGGCTGCCAAATTGGAAACGTCCAGACATTGCGCCCACAGGAAAGCTGCCAGCACTGAAAGCTCTAGCTGGTTTTCACTGTCCCTTGGAACTGCATTCGCTGCCACACAGACATTCGCGCTCTGCTAAAGCATTGCTTCGTAATGGGGCAACACTCTGTATCTCTCTCTGGCAGAGCCCGGCTGCCAAATTGGAATCGTCCAGACATTGCGCCCACAGGAAAGCTGCCAGCACTGAAAGCTCTAGCTGGTTTTCACTGTCCCTTGGAACTGCATTCGCTGCCACACAGACATTCGCGCTCTGCTAAAGCATTGCTTCGTAATGGGGCAACACTCTGTATCTCTCTCTGGCAGAGCCCGGCTGCCAAATTGGAAACGTCCAGAGATTGCACCCACAGGAAAGCTGCCAGCACTGAAAGCTCTAGCTGGTTTTCACTGTCCCTTGGAACTGCATTCGCTGCCACACAGACATTCGCGCTCTGCTAAAGCATTGCTTCGTAATGGGGCAACACTCTGTATCTCTCTCTGGCAGAGCCCGGCTGCCAAATTGGAAACGTCCAGAGATTGCGCCCACAGGAAAGCTGCCAGCACTGAAAGCTCTAGCTGGTTTTCACTGTCCCTTGGAACTGCATTCGCTGCCACACAGACATTCGCGCTCTGCTAAAGCATTGCTTCGTAATGGGGCAACACTCTGTATCTCTCTCTGGCAGAGCCCGGCTGCCAAATTGGAAACGTCCAGAGATTGCGCCCACAGGAAAGCTGCCAGCACTGAAAGCTCTAGGTGGTTTTCACATTCCCTTGGAACTGCATTCGCTGCCACACAGACATTCGTGCTCAGCTATAGCATTGCTTGGTAAGGGGGCAACATTCTTTATCTCTCTGTGGCAGAGCCCGGCTGCCAAATTGGAAACGTCCAGACATTGCGCCCACAGGAAAGCTGCCAGCACTGAAAGCTCTAGCTGGTTTTCACTGTCCCTTGGAACTGCATTCGCTGCCACACAGACATTCGCGCTCTGCTAAAGCATTGCTTCGTAATGGGGCAACACTCTGTATCTCTCTCTGGCAGAGCCCGGCTGCCAAATTGGAAACGTCCAGACATTGCGCCCACAGGAAAGCTGCCAGCACTGAAAGCTCTAGCTGGTTTTCACTGTCCCTTGGAACTGCATTCGCTGCCACACAGACATTCGCGCTCTGCTAAAGCATTGCTTCGTAATGGGGCAACATTCTGTATCTCTCTCTGGCAGAGCCCGGCTGCCAAATTGGAAACGTCCAGAGATTGCGCCCACAGGAAAGCTGCCAGCACTGAAAGCTCTAGCTGGTTTTCACTGTCCCTTGGAACTGCATTCGCTGCCACACAGACATTCGCGCTCTGCTAAAGCATTGCTTCGTAATGGGGCAACACTCTGTATCTCTCTCTGGCAGAGCCCGGCTGCCAAATTGGAAACGTCCAGAGATTGCGCCCACAGGAAAGCTGCCAGCACTGAAAGCTCTAGCTGGTTTTCACTGTCCCTTGGAACTGCATTCGCTGCCACACAGACATTCGTGCTCAGCTATAGCATTGCTTGGTAAGGGGGCAACATTCTGTATCTCTCTCTGGCAGAGCCCGGCTGCCAAATTGGAAACGTCCAGACATTGCGCCCACAGGAAAGCTGCCAGCACTGAAAGCTCTAGCTGGTTTTCACTGTCCCTTGGAACTGCATTCGCTGCCACACAGACATTCGCGCTCTGCTAAAGCATTGCTTCGTAATGGGGCAACACTCTGTATCTCTCTCTGGCAGAGCCCGGCTGCCAAATTGGAAACGTCCAGACATTGCGCCCACAGGAAAGCTGCCAGCACTGAAAGCTCTAGCTGGTTTTCACTGTCCCTTGGAACTGCATTCGCTGCCACACAGACATTCGCGCTCTGCTAAAGCATTGCTTCGTAATGGGGCAACATTCTATATCTCTCTCTGGCAGAGCCCGGCTGCCAAATTGGAAACGTCCAGAGATTGCGCCCACAGGAAAGCTGCCAGCACTGAAAGCTCTAGCTGGTTTTCACTGTCCCTTGGAACTGCATTCGCTGCCACACAGACATTGGCGCTCTGCTAAAGCATTGCTTCGTAATGGGGCAACACTCTGTATCTCTCTCTGGCAGAGCCCGGCTGCCAAATTGGAAACGTCCAGAGATTGCGCCCACAGGAAAGCTGCCAGCACTGAAAGCTCTAGCTGGTTTTCACTGTCCCTTGGAACTGCATTCGCTGCCACACAGACATTCGCGCTCTGCTAAAGCATTGCTTCGTAATGGGGCAACACTCTGTATCTCTCTCTGGCAGAGCCCGGCTGCCAAATTGGAAACGTCCAGAGATTGCGCCCACAGGAAAGCTGCCAGCACTGAAAGCTCTAGCTGGTTTTCACTGTCCCTTGGAACTGCATTCGCTGCCACACAGACATTCGCGCTCTGCTAAAGCATTGCTTCGTAATGGGGCAACACTCTGTATCTCTCTCTGGCAGAGCCCGGCTGCCAAATTGGAAACGTCCAGAGATTGCGACCACAGGAAAGCTGCCAGCACTGAAAGCTCTAGCTGGTTTTCACTGTCCCTTGGAACTGCATTCGCTGCCACACAGACATTCGCGCTCTGCTAAAGCATTGCTTCGTAATGGGGCAACACTGTATCTCTCTCTGGCAGAGCCCGGCTGCCAAATTGGAAACGTCCAGAGATTGCGCCCACAGGAAAGCTGCCAGCACTGAAAGCTCTAGCTGGTTTTCACTGTCCCTTGGAACTGCATTCGCTGCCACACAGACATTGGCGCTCTGCTAAAGCATTGCTTCCTAATGGGGCAACACTCTGTATCTCTCTCTGGCAGAGCCCGGCTGCCAAATTGGAAACGTCCAGACATTGCGCCCAGAGGAAAGCTGCCAGCACTGAAAGCTCTAGCTGGTTTTCACTGTCCCTTGGAACTGCATTCGCTGCCACACAGACATTCGCGCTCTGCTAAAGCATTGCTTCCTAATGGGGCAACACTCTGTATCTCTCTCTGGCAGAGCCCGGCTGCCAAATTGGAAACGTCCAGAGATTGCGCCCACAGGAAAGCTGCCAGCACTGAAAGCTCTAGCTGGTTTTCACTGTCCCTTGGAACTGCATTCGCTGCCACACAGACATTCGCGCTCTGCTAAAGCATTGCTTCGTAATGGGGCAACACTCTGTATCTCTCTCTGGCAGAGCCCGGCTGCCAAATTGGAAACGTCCAGAGATTGCGCCCACAGGAAAGCTGCCAGCACTGAAAGCTCTAGCTGGTTTTCACTGTCCCTTGGAACTGCATTCGCTGCCACACAGACATTCGTGCTCAGCTATAGCATTGCTTGGTAAGGGGGCAACATTCTTTATCTCTCTGTGGCAGAGCCCGGCTGCCAAATTGGAAACGTCCAGAGATTGCGCCCACAGGAAAGCTGCCAGCACTGAAAGCTCTAGCTGGTTTTCACTGTCCCTTGGAACTGCATTCGCTGCCACACAGACATTCGCGCTCTGCTAAAGCATTGCTTCGTAATGGGGCAACACTCTGTATCTCTCTCTGGCAGAGCCCGGCTGCCAAATTGGAAACGTCCAGAGATTGCGCCCACAGGAAAGCTGCCAGCACTGAAAGCTCTAGCTGGTTTTCACTGTCCCTTGGAACTGCATTCGCTGCCACACAGACATTCGCGCTCTGCTAAAGCATTGCTTCGTAATGGGGCAACACTCTGTATCTCTCTCTGGCAGAGCCCGGCTGCCAAATTGGAAACGTCCAGAGATTGCGCCCACAGGAAAGCTGCCAGCACTGAAAGCTCTAGGTGGTTTTCACATTCCCTTGGAACTGCATTCGCTGCCACACAGACATTCGTGCTCAGCTATAGCATTGCTTGGTAAGGGGGCAACATTCTTTATCTCTCTCTGGCAGAGCCCGGCTGCCAAATTGGAAACGTCCAGACATTGCGCCCACAGGAAAGCTGCCAGCACTGAAAGCTCTAGCTGGTTTTCACTGTCCCTTGGAACTGCATTCGCTGCCACACAGACATTCGCGCTCTGCTAAAGCATTGCTTCCTAATGGGGCAACACTCTGTATCTCTCTCTGGCAGAGCCCGGCTGCCAAATTGGAAACGTCCAGACATTGCGCCCACAGGAAAGCTGCCAGCACTGAAAGCTCTAGCTGGTTTTCACTGTCCCTTGGAACTGCATTCGCTGCCACACAGACATTCGCGCTCTGCTAAAGCATTGCTTCGTAATGGGGCAACATTCTGTATCTCTCTCTGGCAGAGCCCGGCTGCCAAATTGGAAACGTCCAGAGATTGCGCCCACAGGAAAGCTGCCAGCACTGAAAGCTCTAGCTGGTTTTCACTGTCCCTTGGAACTGCATTCGCTGCCACACAGACATTGGCGCTCTGCTAAAGCATTGCTTCGTAATGGGGCAACACTCTGTATCTCTCTCTGGCAGAGCCCGGCTGCCAAATTGGAAACGTCCAGAGATTGCGCCCACAGGAAAGCTGCCAGCACTGAAAGCTCTAGCTGGTTTTCACTGTCCCTTGGAACTGCATTCGCTGCCACACAGACATTCGCGCTCTGCTAAAGCATTGCTTCGTAATGGGGCAACACTCTGTATCTCTCTGTGGCAGAGCCCGGCTGCCAAATTGGAAACGTCCAGAGATTGCGCCCACAGGAAAGCTGCCAGCACTGAAAGCTCTAGCTGGTTTTCACTGTCCCTTGGAACTGCATTCGCTGCCACACAGACATTCGCGCTCTGCTAAAGCATTGCTTCGTAATGGGGCAACACTCTGTATCTCTCTCTGGCAGAGCCCGGCTGCCAAATTGGAAACGTCCAGAGATTGCGCCCACAGGAAAGCTGCCAGCACTGAAAGCTCTAGCTGGTTTTCCCTGTCCCTTGGAACTGC
Source organism: Mycteria americana (assembly GCF_035582795.1). Lineage (NCBI taxonomy): Eukaryota > Metazoa > Chordata > Aves > Ciconiiformes > Ciconiidae > Mycteria > Mycteria americana. The sequence continues at coordinate 33,603 of NW_027445462.1, read as the reverse complement.
ATTCGCTGCCACACAGACATTCGCGCTCTGCTAAAGCATTGCTTCGTAATGGGGCAACACTCTGTATCTCTCTCTGGCAGAGCCCGGCTGCCAAATTGGAAACGTCCAGAGATTGCGACCACAGGAAAGCTGCCAGCACTGAAAGCTCTAGCTGGTTTTCACTGTCCCTTGGAACTGCATTCGCTGCCACACAGACATTGGCGCTCTGCTAAAGCATTGCTTCGTAATGGGGCAACACTCTGTATCTCTCTCTGGCAGAGCCCGGCTGCCAAATTGGAAACGTCCAGAGATTGCGCCCACAGGAAAGCTGCCAGCACTGAAAGCTCTAGCTGGTTTTCACTGTCCCTTGGAACTGCATTCGCTGCCACACAGACATTCGCGCTCTGCTAAAGCATTGCTTCGTAATGGGGCAACACTCTGTATCTCTCTCTGGCAGAGCCCGGCTGCCAAATTGGAAACGTCCAGAGATTGCGCCCACAGGAAAGCTGCCAGCACTGAAAGCTCTAGCTGGTTTTCACTGTCCCTTGGAACTGCATTCGCTGCCACACAGACATTCGTGCTCAGCTATAGCATTGCTTGGTAAGGGGGCAACATTCTTTATCTCTCTGTGGCAGAGCCCGGCTGCCAAATTGGAAACGTCCAGAGATTGCGCCCACAGGAAAGCTGCCAGCACTGAAAGCTCTAGCTGGTTTTCACTGTCCCTTGGAACTGCATTCGCTGCCACACAGACATTCGCGCTCTGCTAAAGCATTGCTTCGTAATGGGGCAACACTCTGTATCTCTCTCTGGCAGAGCCCGGCTGCCAAATTGGAAACGTCCAGACATTGCGCCCACAGGAAAGCTGCCAGCACTGAAAGCTCTAGCTGGTTTTCACTGTCCCTTGGAACTGCATTCGCTGCCACACAGACATTCGCGCTCTGCTAAAGCATTGCTTCGTAATGGGGCAACATTCTGTATCTCTCTCTGGCAGAGCCCGGCTGCCAAATTGGAAACGTCCAGAGATTGCGCCCACAGGAAAGCTGCCAGCACTGAAAGCTCTAGCTGGTTTTCACTGTCCCTTGGAACTGCATTCGCTGCCACACAGACATTGGCGCTCTGCTAAAGCATTGCTTCGTAATGGGGCAACACTCTGTATCTCTCTCTGGCAGAGCCCGGCTGCCAAATTGGAAACGTCCAGAGATTGCGCCCACAGGAAAGCTGCCAGCACTGAAAGCTCTAGCTGGTTTTCACTGTCCCTTGGAACTGCATTCGCTGCCACACAGACATTCGCGCTCTGCTAAAGCATTGCTTCGTAATGGGGCAACACTCTGTATCTCTCTCTGGCAGAGCCCGGCTGCCAAATTGGAAACGTCCAGAGATTGCGCCCACAGGAAAGCTGCCAGCACTGAAAGCTCTAGCTGGTTTTCACTGTCCCTTGGAACTGCATTCGCTGCCACACAGACATTCGCGCTCTGCTAAAGCATTGCTTCGTAATGGGGCAACACTGTATCTCTCTCTGGCAGAGCCCGGCTGCCAAATTGGAAACGTCCAGAGATTGCGCCCACAGGAAAGCTGCCAGCACTGAAAGCTCTAGCTGGTTTTCACTGTCCCTTGGAACTGCATTCGCTGCCACACAGACATTCGCGCTCTGCTAAAGCATTGCTTCGTAATGGGGCAACACTGTATCTCTCTCTGGCAGAGCCCGGCTGCCAAATTGGAAACGTCCAGAGATTGCGCCCACAGGAAAGCTGCCAGCACTGAAAGCTCTAGCTGGTTTTCACTGTCCCTTGGAACTGCATTCGCTGCCACACAGACATTCGCGCTCTGCTAAAGCATTGCTTCCTAATGGGGCAACACTCTGTATCTCTCTCTGGCAGAGCCCGGCTGCCAAATTGGAAACGTCCAGAGATTGCACCCACAGGAAAGCTGCCAGCACTGAAAGCTCTAGGTGGTTTTCACATTCCCTTGGAACTGCATTCGCTGCCACACAGACATTCGTGCTCAGCTATAGCATTGCTAGGTAAGGGGGCAACATTCTTTATCTCTCTGTGGCAGAGCCCGGCTGCCAAATTGGAAACGTCCAGAGATTGCGCCCACAGGAAAGCTGCCAGCACTGAAAGCTCTAGCTGGTTTTCACTGTCCCTTGGAACTGCATTCGCTGCCACACAGACATTCGCGCTCTGCTAAAGCATTGCTTCGTAATGGGGCAACACTCTGTATCTCTCTCTGGCAGAGCCCGGCTGCCAAATTGGAAACGTCCAGAGATTGCGCCCACAGGAAAGCTGCCAGCACTGAAAGCTCTAGCTGGTTTTCACTGTCCCTTGGAACTGCATTCGCTGCCACACAGACATTCGCGCTCTGCTAAAGCATTGCTTCCTAATGGGGCAACACTCTGTATCTCTCTCTGGCAGAGCCCGGCTGCCAAATTGGAAACGTCCAGAGATTGCGCCCACAGGAAAGCTGCCAGCACTGAAAGCTCTAGCTGGTTTTCACTGTCCCTTGGAACTGCATTCGCTGCCACACAGACATTCGCGCTCTGCTAAAGCATTGCTTCCTAATGGGGCAACACTCTGTATCTCTCTCTGGCAGAGCCCGGCTGCCAAATTGGAAACGTCCAGAGATTGCACCCACAGGAAAGCTGCCAGCACTGAAAGCTCTAGCTGGTTTTCACTGTCCCTTGGAACTGCATTCGCTGCCACACAGACATTCGCGCTCTGCTAAAGCATTGCTTCGTAATGGGGCAACACTCTGTATCTCTCTCTGGCAGAGCCCGGCTGCCAAATTGGAAACGTCCAGAGATTGCGCCCACAGGAAAGCTGCCAGCACTGAAAGCTCTAGCTGGTTTTCACTGTCCCTTGGAACTGCATTCGCTGCCACACAGACATTCGCGCTCTGCTAAAGCATTGCTTCCTAATGGGGCAACACTCTGTATCTCTCTCTGGCAGAGCCCGGCTGCCAAATTGGAAACGTCCAGAGATTGCGCCCACAGGAAAGCTGCCAGCACTGAAAGCTCTAGCTGGTTTTCACTGTCCCTTGGAACTGCATTCGCTGCCACACAGACATTCGTGCTCAGCTATAGCATTGCTTGGTAAGGCGGCAACATTCTTTATCTCTCTGTGGCAGAGCCCGGCTGCCAAATTGGAAACGTCCAGAGATTGCGCCCACAGGAAAGCTGCCAGCACTGAAAGCTCTAGCTGGTTTTCACTGTCCCTTGGAACTGCATTCGCTGCCACACAGACATTCGCGCTCTGCTAAAGCATTGCTTCGTAATGGGGCAACACTCTGTATCTCTCTCTGGCAGAGCCCGGCTGCCAAATTGGAAACGTCCAGAGATTGCGCCCACAGGAAAGCTGCCAGCACTGAAAGCTCTAGCTGGTTTTCACTGTCCCTTGGAACTGCATTCGCTGCCACACAGACATTCGCGCTCTGCTAAAGCATTGCTTCGTAATGGGGCAACATTCTGTATCTCTCTCTGGCAGAGCCCGGCTGCCAAATTGGAAACGTCCAGAGATTGCGCCCACAGGAAAGCTGCCAGCACTGAAAGCTCTAGCTGGTTTTCACTGTCCCTTGGAACTGCATTCGCTGCCACACAGACATTGGCGCTCTGCTAAAGCATTGCTTCGTAATGGGGCAACACTCTGTATCTCTCTCTGGCAGAGCCCGGCTGCCAAATTGGAAACGTCCAGAGATTGCGCCCACAGGAAAGCTGCCAGCACTGAAAGCTCTAGCTGGTTTTCACTGTCCCTTGGAACTGCATTCGCTGCCACACAGACATTCGCGCTCTGCTAAAGCATTGCTTCGTAATGGGGCAACACTCTGTATCTCTCTCTGGCAGAGCCCGGCTGCCAAATTGGAAACGTCCAGACATTGCGCCCACAGGAAAGCTGCCAGCACTGAAAGCTCTAGCTGGTTTTCACTGTCCCTTGGAACTGCATTCGCTGCCACACAGACATTCGCGCTCTGCTAAAGCATTGCTTCGTAATGGGGCAACACTGTATCTCTCTCTGGCAGAGCCCGGCTGCCAAATTGGAAACGTCCAGAGATTGCGCCCACAGGAAAGCTGCCAGCACTGAAAGCTCTAGCTGGTTTTCACTGTCCCTTGGAACTGCATTCGCTGCCACACAGACATTCGCGCTCTGCTAAAGCATTGCTTCCTAATGGGGCAACACTCTGTATCTCTCTCTGGCAGAGCCCGGCTGCCAAATTGGAAACGTCCAGAGATTGCGCCCACAGGAAAGCTGCCAGCACTGAAAGCTCTAGCTGGTTTTCACATTCCCTTGGAACTGCATTCGCTGCCACACAGACATTCGTGCTCAGCTATAGCATTGCTTGGTAACGGGGCAACATTCTTTATCTCTCTGTGGCAGAGCCCGGCTGCCAAATTGGAAACGTCCAGAGATTGCGCCCACAGGAAAGCTGCCAGCACTGAAAGCTCTAGCTGGTTTTCACTGTCCCTTGGAACTGCATTCGCTGCCACACAGACATTCGCGCTCTGCTAAAGCATTGCTTCGTAATGGGGCAACACTGTATCTCTCTCTGGCAGAGCCCGGCTGCCAAATTGGAAACGTCCAGAGATTGCGCCCACAGGAAAGCTGCCAGCACTGAAAGCTCTAGCTGGTTTTCACTGTCCCTTGGAACTGCATTCGCTGCCACACAGACATTCGTGCTCAGCTATAGCATTGCTAGGTAAGGGGGCAACATTCTTTATCTCTCTGTGGCAGAGCCCGGCTGCCAAATTGGAAACGTCCAGAGATTGCGCCCACAGGAAAGCTGCCAGCACTGAAAGCTCTAGCTGGTTTTCACTGTCCCTTGGAACTGCATTCGCTGCCACACAGACATTCGCGCTCTGCTAAAGCATTGCTTCCTAATGGGGCAACACTCTGTATCTCTCTCTGGCAGAGCCCGGCTGCCAAATTGGAAACGTCCAGACATTGCGCCCACAGGAAAGCTGCCAGCACTGAAAGCTCTAGCTGGTTTTCACTGTCCCTTGGAACTGCATTCGCTGCCATACAGACATTCGCGCTCTGCTAAAGCATTGCTTCGTAATGGGGCAACACTCTGTATCTCTCTCTGGAAGAGCCCGGCTGCCAAATTGGAAACGTCCAGACATTGCGCCCACAGGAAAGCTGCCAGCACTGAAAGTTCTAGCTGGTTTTCACTGTCCCTTGGAACTGCATTCGCTGCCACACAGACATTCGCGCTCTGCTAAAGCATTGCTTCGTAATGGGGCAACACTCTGTATCTCTCTCTGGCAGAGCCCGGCTGCCAAATTGGAAACGTCCAGAGATTGCGTCCACAGGAAAGCTGCCAGCACTGAAAGCTCTAGCTGGTTTTCACTGTCCCTTGGAACTGCATTCGCTGCCACACAGACATTCGCGCTCTGCTAAAGCATTGCTTCGTAATGGGGCAACACTCTGTATCTCTCTCTGGCAGAGCCCGGCTGCCAAATTGGAAACGTCCAGACATTGCGCCCACAGGAAAGCTGCCAGCACTGAAAGCTCTAGCTGGTTTTCACTCTCCCTTGGAACTGCATTCGCTGCCACACAGACATTCGCGCTCTGCTAAAGCATTGCTTCGTAATGGGGCAACACTCTGTATCTCTCTCTGGCAGAGCCCGGCTGCCAAATTGGAAACGTCCAGAGATTGCGCCCACAGGAAAGCTGCCAGCACTGAAAGTTCTAGCTGGTTTTCACTGTCCCTTGGAACTGCATTCGCTGCCACACAGACATTCGCGCTCTGCTAAAGCATTGCTTCCTAATGGGGCAACACTCTGTATCTCTCTCTGGCAGAGCCCGGCTGCCAAATTGGAAACGTCCAGAGATTGCGCCCACAGGAAAGCTGCCAGCACTGAAAGCTCTAGCTGGTTTTCACTATCCCTTGGAACTGCATTCGCTGCCACACAGACATTCGCGCTCTGCTAAAGCATTGCTTCGTAATGGGGCAACACTCTGTATCTCTCTCTGGCAGAGCCCGGCTGCCAAATTGGAAACGTCCAGAGATTGCGCCCACAGGAAAGCTGCCAGCACTGAAAGCTCTAGCTGGTTTTCACTGTCCTTGGAACTGCATTCGCTGCCACACAGACATTCGCGCTCTGCTAAAGCATTGCTTCGTAATGGGGCAACACTCTGTATCTCTCTCTGGCAGAGCCCGGCTGCCAAATTGGAAACGTCCAGAGATTGCGCCCACAGGAAAGCTGCCAGCACTGAAAGCTCTAGCTGGTTTTCACTGTCCCTTGGAACTGCATTCGCTGCCACACAGACATTCGCGCTCTGCTAAAGCATTGCTTCGTAATGGGGCAACACTCTGTATCTCTCTCTGGCAGAGCCCGGCTGCCAAATTGGAAACGTCCAGAGATTGCGCCCACAGGAAAGCTGCCAGCACTGAAAGCTCTAGGTGGTTTTCACATTCCCTTGGAACTGCATTCGCTGCCACACAGACATTCGTGCTCAGCTATAGCATTGCTTGGTAAGGGGGCAACATTCTTTATCTCTCTGTGGCAGAGCCCGGCTGCCAAATTGGAAACGTCCAGAGATTGCGCCCACAGGAAAGCTGCCAGCACTGAAAGCTCTAGCTGGTTTTCACTGTCCCTTGGAACTGCATTCGCTGCCACACAGACATTCGTGCTCTGCTAAAGCATTGCTTCGTAATGGGGCAACATTCTGTATCTCTCTCTGGCAGAGCCCGGCTGCCAAATTGGAAACGTCCAGAGATTGCGCCCACAGGAAAGCTGCCAGCACTGAAAGCTCTAGCTGGTTTTCACTGTCCCTTGGAACTGCATTCGCTGCCACACAGACATTGGCGCTCTGCTAAAGCATTGCTTCGTAATGGGGCAACACTCTGTATCTCTCTCTGGCAGAGCCCGGCTGCCAAATTGGAAACGTCCAGAGATTGCGCCCACAGGAAAGCTGCCAGCACTGAAAGCTCTAGCTGGTTTTCACTGTCCCTTGGAACTGCATTCGCTGCCACACAGACATTCGCGCTCTGCTAAAGCATTGCTTCGTAATGGGGCAACACTCTGTATCTCTCTCTGGCAGAGCCCGGCTGCCAAATTGGAAACGTCCAGAGATTGCGCCCACAGGAAAGCTGCCAGCACTGAAAGCTCTAGCTGGTTTTCACTGTCCCTTGGAACTGCATTCGCTGCCACACAGACATTCGCGCTCTGCTAAAGCATTGCTTCGTAATGGGGCAACACTCTGTATCTCTCTCTGGCAGAGCCCGGCTGCCAAATTGGAAACGTCCAGAGATTGCGCCCACAGGAAAGCTGCCAGCACTGAAAGCTCTAGCTGGTTTTCACTGTCCCTTGGAACTGCATTCGCTGCCACACAGACATTCGCGCTCTGCTAAAGCATTGCTTCGTAATGGGGCAACACTGTATCTCTCTCTGGCAGAGCCCGGCTGCCAAATTGGAAACGTCCAGAGATTGCGCCCACAGGAAAGCTGCCAGCACTGAAAGCTCTAGCTGGTTTTCACTGTCCCTTGGAACTGCATTCGCTGCCACACAGACATTCGCGCTCTGCTAAAGCATTGCTTCCTAATGGGGCAACACTCTGTATCTCTCTCTGGCAGAGCCCAGCTGCCAAATTGGAAACGTCCAGAGATTGCGCCCACAGGAAAGCTGCCAGCACTGAAAGCTCTAGCTGGTTTTCACTGTCCCTTGGAACTGCATTCGCTGCCACACAGACATTCGCGCTCTGCTAAAGCATTGCTTCCTAATGGGGCAACACTCTGTATCTCTCTCTGGCAGAGCCCGGCTGCCAAATTGGAAACGTCCAGACATTGCGCCCACAGGAAAGCTGCCAGCACTGAAAGCTCTAGCTGGTTTTCACATTCCCTTGGAACTGCATTCGCTGCCACACAGACATTCGCGCTCTGCTAAAGCATTGCTTCGTAATGGGGCAACACTCTGTATCTCTCTCTGGCAGAGCCCGGCTGCCAAATTGGAAACGTCCAGAGATTGCGCCCACAGGAATGCTGCCAGCACTGAAAGCTCTAGGTGGTTTTCACATTCCCTTGGAACTGCATTCGCTGCCACACAGACATTCGTGCTCAGCTATAGCATTGCTTGGTAAGGGGGCAACATTCTTTATCTCTCTGTGGCAGAGCCCGGCTGCCAAATTGGAAACGTCCAGAGATTGCGCCCACAGGAAAGCTGCCAGCACTGAAAGCTCTAGCTGGTTTTCACTGTCCCTTGGAACTGCATTCGCTGCCACACAGACATTCGCGCTCTGCTAAAGCATTGCTTCGTAATGGGGCAACACTGTATCTCTCTCTGTCAGAGCCCGGCTGCCAAATTGGAAACGTCCAGAGATTGCGCCCACAGGAAAGCTGCCAGCACTGAAAGCTCTAGCTGGTTTTCACTGTCCCTTGGAACTGCATTCGCTGCCACACAGACATTCGTGCTCAGCTATAGCATTGCTAGGTAAGGGGGCAACATTCTTTATCTCTCTGTGGCAGAGCCCGGCTGCCAAATTGGAAACGTCCAGAGATTGCGCCCACAGGAAAGCTGCCAGCACTGAAAGCTCTAGCTGGTTTTCACTGTCCCTTGGAACTGCATTCGCTGCCACACAGACATTCGCGCTCTGCTAAAGCATTGCTTCCTAATGGGGCAACACTCTGTATCTCTCTCTGGCAGAGCCCGGCTGCCAAATTGGAAACGTCCAGAGATTGCGCCCACAGGAAAGCTGCCAGCACTGAAAGCTCTAGCTGGTTTTCACTGTCCCTTGGAACTGCATTCGCTGCCACACAGACATTCGCGCTCTGCTAAAGCATTGCTTCGTAATGGGGCAACACTCTGTATCTCTCTCTGGCAGAGCCCGGCTGCCAAATTGGAAACGTCCAGAGATTGCGACCACAGGAAAGCTGCCAGCACTGAAAGCTCTAGCTGGTTTTCACTGTCCCTTGGAACTGCATTCGCTGCCACACAGACATTCGCGCTCTGCTAAAGCATTGCTTCGTAATGGGGCAACACTGTATCTCTCTCTGGCAGAGCCCGGCTGCCAAATTGGAAACGTCCAGAGATTGCGCCCACAGGAAAGCTGCCAGCACTGAAAGCTCTAGCTGGTTTTCACTGTCCCTTGGAACTGCATTCGCTGCCACACAGACATTCGCGCTCTGCTAAAGCATTGCTTCCTAATGGGGCAACACTCTGTATCTCTCTCTGGCAGAGCCCGGCTGCCAAATTGGAAACGTCCAGAGATTGCACCCACAGGAAAGCTGCCAGCACTGAAAGCTCTAGCTGGTTTTCACTGTCCCTTGGAACTGCATTCGCTGCCACACAGACATTCGCGCTCTGCTAAAGCATTGCTTCGTAATGGGGCAACACTCTGTATCTCTCTCTGGCAGAGCCCGGCTGCCAAATTGGAAACGTCCAGAGATTGCGCCCACAGGAAAGCTGCCAGCACTGAAAGCTCTAGCTGGTTTTCACTGTCCCTTGGAACTGCATTCGCTGCCACACAGACATTCGTGCTCAGCTATAGCATTGCTTGGTAAGGGGGCAACATTCTTTATCTCTCTGTGGCAGAGCCCGGCTGCCAAATTGGAAACGTCCAGACATTGCGCCCACAGGAAAGCTGCCAGCACTGAAAGCTCTAGCTGGTTTTCACTGTCCCTTGGAACTGCATTCGCTGCCACACAGACATTCGCGCTCTGCTAAAGCATTGCTTGGTAAGGGGGCAACATTCTTTATCTCTCTGTGGCAGAGCCCGGCTGCCAAATTGGAAACGTCCAGAGATTGCGCCCACAGGAAAGCTGCCAGCACTGAAAGCTCTAGCTGGTTTTCACTGTCCCTTGGAACTGCATTCGCTGCCACACAGACATTCGCGCTCTGCTAAAGCATTGCTTCGTAATGGGGCAACACTCTGTATCTCTCTCTGGCAGAGCCCGGCTGCCAAATTGGAAACGTCCAGAGATTGCGCCCACAGGAAAGCTGCCAGCACTGAAAGCTCTAGCTGGTTTTCACTGTCCCTTGGAACTGCATTCGCTGCCACACAGACATTCGCGCTCTGCTAAAGCATTGCTTCGTAATGGGGCAACATTCTGTATCTCTCTCTGGCAGAGCCCGGCTGCCAAATTGGAAACGTCCAGAGATTGCGCCCACAGGAAAGCTGCCAGCACTGAAAGCTCTAGCTGGTTTTCACTGTCCCTTGGAACTGCATTCGCTGCCACACAGACATTGGCGCTCTGCTAAAGCATTGCTTCGTAATGGGGCAACACTCTGTATCTCTCTCTGGCAGAGCCCGGCTGCCAAATTGGAAACGTCCAGAGATTGCGCCCACAGGAAAGCTGCCAGCACTGAAAGCTCTAGCTGGTTTTCACTGTCCCTTGGAACTGCATTCGCTGCCACACAGACATTCGCGCTCTGCTAAAGCATTGCTTCGTAATGGGGCAACACTCTGTATCTCTCTCTGGCAGAGCCCGGCTGCCAAATTGGAAACGTCCAGAGATTGCGCCCACAGGAAAGCTGCCAGCACTGAAAGCTCTAGCTGGTTTTCACTGTCCCTTGGAACTGCATTCGCTGCCACACAGACATTCGCGCTCTGCTAAAGCATTACTTCCTAATGGGGCAACACTCTGTATCTCTCTCTGGCAGAGCGCGGCTGCCAAATTGGAAACGTCCAGAGATTGCGCCCACAGGAAAGCTGCCAGCACTGAAAGCTCTAGCTGGTTTTCACTGTCCCTTGGAACTGCATTCGCTGCCACACAGACATTCGCGCTCTGCTAAAGCATTGCTTCGTAATGGGGCAACACTCTGTATCTCTCTCTGGCAGAGCCCGGCTGCCAAATTGGAAACGTCCAGAGATTGCGCCCACAGGAAAGCTGCCAGCACTGAAAGCTCTAGCTGGTTTTCACTGTCCCTTGGAACTGCATTCGCTGCCACACAGACATTCGCGCTCTGCTAAAGCATTGCTTCGTAATGGGGCAACACTCTGTATCTCTCTCTGGCAGAGCCCGGCTGCCAAATTGGAAATGTCCAGACATTGCGCCCACAGGAAAGCTGCCAGCACTGAAAGCTCTAGCTGGTTTTCACTGTCCCTTGGAACTGCATTCGCTGCCACACAGACATTCGCGCTCTGCTAAAGCATTGCTTCGTAATGGGGCAACACTCTGTATCTCTCTCTGGCAGAGCCCGGCTGCCAAATTGGAAACGTCCAGAGATTGCGCCCACAGGAAAGCTGCCAGCACTGAAAGCTCTAGCTGGTTTTCACTGTCCCTTGGAACTGCATTCGCTGCCACACAGACATTCGCGCTCTGCTAAAGCATTGCTTCGTAATGGGGCAACACTGTATCTCTCTCTGGCAGAGCCCGGCTGCCAAATTGGAAACGTCCAGAGATTGCGCCCACAGGAAAGCTGCCAGCACTGAAAGCTCTAGCTGGTTTTCACTGTCCCTTGGAACTGCATTCGCTGCCACACAGACATTCGTGCTCAGCTATAGCATTGCTAGGTAAGGGGGCAACATTCTTTATCTCTCTGTGGCAGAGCCCGGCTGCCAAATTGGAAACGTCCAGAGATTGCGCCCACAGGAAAGCTGCCAGCACTGAAAGCTCTAGCTGGTTTTCACTGTCCCTTGGAACTGCATTCGCTGCCACACAGACATTCGCGCTCTGCTAAAGCATTGCTTCGTAATGGGGCAACACTCTGTATCTCTCTCTGGCAGAGCCCGGCTGCCAAATTGGAAACGTCCAGACATTGCGCCCACAGGAAAGCTGCCAGCACTGAAAGCTCTAGCTGGTTTTCACTGTCCCTTGGAACTGCATTCGCTGCCATACAGACATTCGCGCTCTGCTAAAGCATTGCTTCGTAATGGGGCAACACTCTGTATCTCTCTCTGGAAGAGCCCGGCTGCCAAATTGGAAACGTCCAGACATTGCGCCCACAGGAAAGCTGCCAGCACTGAAAGTTCTAGCTGGTTTTCACTGTCCCTTGGAACTACATTCGCTGCCACACAGACATTCGCGCTCTGCTAAAGCATTGCTTCGTAATGGGGCAACACTCTGTATCTCTCTCTGGCAGAGCCCGGCTGCCAAATTGGAAACGTCCAGAGATTGCGTCCACAGGAAAGCTGCCAGCACTGAAAGCTCTAGCTGGTTTTCACTGTCCCTTGGAACTGCATTCGCTGCCACACAGACATTCGCGCTCTGCTAAAGCATTGCTTCGTAATGGGGCAACACTCTGTATCTCTCTCTGGCAGAGCCCGGCTGCCAAATTGGAAACGTCCAGACATTGCGCCCACAGGAAAGCTGCCAGCACTGAAAGCTCTAGCTGGTTTTCACTCTCCCTTGGAACTGCATTCGCTGCCACACAGACATTCGCGCTCTGCTAAAGCATTGCTTCGTAATGGGGCAACACTCTGTATCTCTCTCTGGCAGAGCCCGGCTGCCAAATTGGAAACGTCCAGAGATTGCGCCCACAGGAAAGCTGCCAGCACTGAAAGTTCTAGCTGGTTTTCACTGTCCCTTGGAACTGCATTCGCTGCCACACAGACATTCGCGCTCTGCTAAAGCATTGCTTCGTAATGGGGCAACACTCTGTATCTCTCTCTGGCAGAGCCCGGCTGCCAAATTGGAAACGTCCAGAGATTGCGCCCACAGGAAAGCTGCCAGCACTGAAAGCTCTAGCTGGTTTTCACTGTCCCTTGGAACTGCATTCGCTGCCACACAGACATTCGCGCTCTGCTAAAGCATTGCTTCGTAATGGGGCAACACTCTGTATCTCTCTCTGGCAGAGCCCGGCTGCCAAATTGGAAACGTCCAGAGATTGCGCCCACAGGAAAGCTGCCAGCACTGAAAGCTCTAGGTGGTTTTCACATTCCCTTGGAACTGCATTCGCTGCCACACAGACATTCGTGCTCAGCTATAGCATTGCTTGGTAAGGGGGCAACATTCTTTATCTCTCTGTGGCAGAGCCCGGCTGCCAAATTGGAAACGTCCAGAGATTGGGCCCACAGGAAAGCTGCCAGCACTGAAAGCTCTAGCTGGTTTTCACTGTCCCTTGGAACTGCATTCGCTGCCACACAGACATTCGTGCTCTGCTAAAGCATTGCTTCGTAATGGGGCAACATTCTGTATCTCTCTCTGGCAGAGCCCGGCTGCCAAATTGGAAACGTCCAGAGATTGCGCCCACAGGAAAGCTGCCAGCACTGAAAGCTCTAGCTGGTTTTCACTGTCCCTTGGAACTGCATTCGCTGCCACACAGACATTGGCGCTCTGCTAAAGCATTGCTTCGTAATGGGGCAACACTCTGTATCTCTCTCTGGCAGAGCCCGGCTGCCAAATTGGAAACGTCCAGAGATTGCGCCCACAGGAAAGCTGCCAGCACTGAAAGCTCTAGCTGGTTTTCACTGTCCCTTGGAACTGCATTCGCTGCCACACAGACATTCGCGCTCTGCTAAAGCATTGCTTCGTAATGGGGCAACACTCTGTATCTCTCTCTGGCAGAGCCCGGCTGCCAAATTGGAAACGTCCAGAGATTGCGCCCACAGGAAAGCTGCCAGCACTGAAAGCTCTAGCTGGTTTTCACTGTCCCTTGGAACTGCATTCGCTGCCACACAGACATTCGTGCTCAGCTATAGCATTGCTAGGTAAGGGGGCAACATTCTTTATCTCTCTGTGGCAGAGCCCGGCTGCCAAATTGGAAACGTCCAGAGATTGCGCCCACAGGAAAGCTGCCAGCACTGAAAGCTCTAGCTGGTTTTCACTGTCCCTTGGAACTGCATTCGCTGCCACACAGACATTCGCGCTCTGCTAAAGCATTGCTTCGTAATGGGGCAACACTCTGTATCTCTCTCTGGCAGAGCCCGGCTGCCAAATTGGAAACGTCCAGAGATTGCGCCCACAGGAAAGCTGCCAGCACTGAAAGCTCTAGCTGGTTTTCACTGTCCCTTGGAACTGCATTCGCTGCCACACAGACATTCGTGCTCAGCTATAGCATTGCTAGGTAAGGGGGCAACATTCTTTATCTCTCTGTGGCAGAGCCCGGCTGCCAAATTGGAAACGTCCAGAGATTGCGCCCACAGGAAAGCTGCCAGCACTGAAAGCTCTAGCTGGTTTTCACTGTCCCTTGGAACTGCATTCGCTGCCACACAGACATTCGCGCTCTGCTAAAGCATTGCTTCGTAATGGGGCAACACTCTGTATCTCTCTCTGGCAGAGCCCGGCTGCCAAATTGGAAACGTCCAGAGATTGCGCCCACAGGAAAGCTGCCAGCACTGAAAGCTCTAGCTGGTTTTCACTGTCCCTTGGAACTGCATTCGCTGCCACACAGACATTCGCGCTCTGCTAAAGCATTGCTTCGTAATGGGGCAACACTCTGTATCTCTCTCTGGCAGAGCCCGGCTGCCAAATTGGAAACGTCCAGAGATTGCGACCACAGGAAAGCTGCCAGCACTGAAAGCTCTAGCTGGTTTTCACTGTCCCTTGGAACTGCATTCGCTGCCACACAGACATTGGCGCTCTGCTAAAGCATTGCTTCGTAATGGGGCAACACTGTATCTCTCTCTGGCAGAGCCCGGCTGCCAAATTGGAAACGTCCAGAGATTGCGCCCACAGGAAAGCTGCCAGCACTGAAAGCTCTAGCTGGTTTTCACTGTCCCTTGGAACTGCATTCGCTGCCACACAGACATTCGCGCTCTGCTAAAGCATTGCTTCCTAATGGGGCAACACTCTGTATCTCTCTCTGGCAGAGCCCGGCTGCCAAATTGGAAACGTCCAGAGATTGCACCCACAGGAAAGCTGCCAGCACTGAAAGCTCTAGCTGGTTTTCACTGTCCCTTGGAACTGCATTCGCTGCCACACAGACATTCGCGCTCTGCTAAAGCATTGCTTCGTAATGGGGCAACACTCTGTATCTCTCTCTGGCAGAGCCCGGCTGCCAAATTGGAAACGTCCAGAGATTGCGCCCACAGGAAAGCTGCCAGCACTGAAAGCTCTAGCTGGTTTTCACTGTCCCTTGGAACTGCATTCGCTGCCACACAGACATTCGCGCTCTGCTAAAGCATTGCTTCGTAATGGGGCAACACTCTGTATCTCTCTCTGGCAGAGCCCGGCTGCCAAATTGGAAACGTCCAGAGATTGCGCCCACAGGAAAGCTGCCAGCACTGAAAGCTCTAGCTGGTTTTCACTGTCCCTTGGAACTGCATTCGCTGCCACACAGACATTCGTGCTCAGCTATAGCATTGCTTGGTAAGGGGGCAACATTCTTTATCTCTCTGTGGCAGAGCCCGGCTGCCAAATTGGAAACGTCCAGAGATTGCGCCCACAGGAAAGCTGCCAGCACTGAAAGCTCTAGCTGGTTTTCACTGTCCCTTGGAACTGCATTCGCTGCCACACAGACATTCGCGCTCTGCTAAAGCATTGCTTCGTAATGGGGCAACACTCTGTATCTCTCTCTGGCAGAGCCCGGCTGCCAAATTGGAAACGTCCAGAGATTGCGCCCACAGGAAAGCTGCCAGCACTGAAAGCTCTAGCTGGTTTTCACTGTCCCTTGGAACTGCATTCGCTGCCACACAGACATTCGCGCTCTGCTAAAGCATTGCTTCGTAATGGGGCAACATTCTGTATCTCTCTCTGGCAGAGCCCGGCTGCCAAATTGGAAACGTCCAGAGATTGCGCCCACAGGAAAGCTGCCAGCACTGAAAGCTCTAGCTGGTTTTCACTGTCCCTTGGAACTGCATTCGCTGCCACACAGACATTGGCGCTCTGCTAAAGCATTGCTTCGTAATGGGGCAACACTCTGTATCTCTCTCTGGCAGAGCCCGGCTGCCAAATTGGAAACGTCCAGACATTGCGCCCACAGGAAAGCTGCCAGCACTGAAAGCTCTAGCTGGTTTTCACTGTCCCTTGGAACTGCATTCGCTGCCACACAGACATTCGCGCTCTGCTAAAGCATTGCTTCGTAATGGGGCAACACTCTGTATCTCTCTCTGGCAGAGCCCGGCTGCCAAATTGGAAACGTCCAGAGATTGCGCCCACAGGAAAGCTGCCAGCACTGAAAGCTCTAGCTGGTTTTCACTGTCCCTTGGAACTGCATTCGCTGCCACACAGACATTCGCGCTCTGCTAAAGCATTGCTTCGTAATGGGGCAACACTGTATCTCTCTCTGGCAGAGCCCGGCTGCCAAATTGGAAACGTCCAGAGATTGCGCCCACAGGAAAGCTGCCAGCACTGAAAGCTCTAGCTGGTTTTCACTGTCCCTTGGAACTGCATTCGCTGCCACACAGACATTCGCGCTCTGCTAAAGCATTGCTTCGTAATGGGGCAACACTCTGTATCTCTCTCTGGCAGAGCCCGGCTGCCAAATTGGAAACGTCCAGAGATTGCGCCCACAGGAAAGCTGCCAGCACTGAAAGCTCTAGCTGGTTTTCACTGTCCCTTGGAACTGCATTCGCTGCCACACAGACATTCGCGCTCTGCTAAAGCATTGCTTCGTAATGGGGCAACACTCTGTATCTCTCTCTGGCAGAGCCCGGCTGCCAAATTGGAAACGTCCAGACATTGCGCCCACAGGAAAGCTGCCAGCACTGAAAGCTCTAGCTGGTTTTCACTGTCCCTTGGAACTGCATTCGCTGCCACACAGACATTCGCGCTCTGCTAAAGCATTGCTTCGTAATGGGGCAACACTCTGTATCTCTCTCTGGCAGAGCCCGGCTGCCAAATTGGAAACGTCCAGAGATTGCGCCCACAGGAAAGCTGCCAGCACTGAAAGCTCTAGGTGGTTTTCACATTCCCTTGGAACTGCATTCGCTGCCACACAGACATTCGTGCTCAGCTATAGCATTGCTTGGTAAGGGGGCAACATTCTTTATCTCTCTGTGGCAGAGCCCGGCTGCCAAATTGGAAACGTCCAGAGATTTCGCCCACAGGAAAGCTGCCAGCACTGAAAGCTCTAGCTGGTTTCACTGTCCCTTGGAACTGCATTCGCTGCCACACAGACATTCGTGCTCAGCTATAGCATTGCTAGGTAAGGGGGCAACATTCTTTATCTCTCTGTGGCAGAGCCCGGCTGCCAAATTGGAAACGTCCAGACATTGCGCCCACAGGAAAGCTGCCAGCACTGAAAGCTCTAGCTGGTTTTCACTGTCCCTTGGAACTGCATTCGCTGCCACACAGACATTCGCGCTCTGCTAAAGCATTGCTTCGTAATGGGGCAACACTCTGTATCTCTCTCTGGCAGAGCCCGGCTGCCAAATTGGAAACGTCCAGACATTGCGCCCACAGGAAAGCTGCCAGCACTGAAAGCTCTAGCTGGTTTTCACTGTCCCTTGGAACTGCATTCGCTGCCATACAGACATTCGCGCTCTGCTAAAGCATTGCTTCGTAATGGGGCAACACTCTGTATCTCTCTCTGGCAGAGCCCGGCTGCCAAATTGGAAACGTCCAGAGATTGCGCCCACAGGAAAGCTGCCAGCACTGAAAGTTCTAGCTGGTTTTCACTGTCCCTTGGAACTGCATTCGCTGCCACACAGACATTCGCGCTCTGCTAAAGCATTGCTTCGTAATGGGGCAACACTCTGTATCTCTCTCTGGCAGAGCCCGGCTGCCAAATTGGAAACGTCCAGAGATTGCGCCCACAGGAAAGCTGCCAGCACTGAAAGCTCTAGCTGGTTTTCACTGTCCCTTGGAACTGCATTCGCTGCCACACAGACATTCGCGCTCTGCTAAAGCATTGCTTCGTAATGGGGCAACACTCTGTATCTCTCTCTGGCAGAGCCCGGCTGCCAAATTGGAAACGTCCAGAGATTGCGCCCACAGGAAAGCTGCCAGCACTGAAAGCTCTAGCTGGTTTTCACTGTCCCTTGGAACTGCATTCGCTGCCACACAGACATTCGCGCTCTGCTAAAGCATTGCTTCGTAATGGGGCAACACTCTGTATCTCTCTCTGGCAGAGCCCGGCTGCCAAATTGGAAACGTCCAGAGATTGCGCCCACAGGAAAGCTGCCAGCACTGAAAGCTCTAGCTGGTTTTCACTGTCCCTTGGAACTGCATTCGCTGCCACACAGACATTCGCGCTCTGCTAAAGCATTGCTTCGTAATGGGGCAACACTCTGTATCTCTCTCTGGCAGAGCCCGGCTGCCAAATTGGAAACGTCCAGAGATTGCGCCCACAGGAAAGCTGCCAGCACTGAAAGCTCTAGCTGGTTTTCACTGTCCCTTGGAACTGCATTCGCTGCCACACAGACATTCGCGCTCTGCTAAAGCATTGCTTCGTAATGGGGCAACACTCTGTATCTCTCTCTGGCAGAGCCCGGCTGCCAAATTGGAAACGTCCAGACATTGCGCCCACAGGAAAGCTGCCAGCACTGAAAGCTCTAGGTGGTTTTCACATTCCCTTGGAACTGCATTCGCTGCCACACAGACATTCGTGCTCAGCTATAGCATTGCTTGGTAAGGGGGCAACATTCTTTATCTCTCTGTGGCAGAGCCCGGCTGCCAAATTGGAAACGTCCAGAGATTGCGCCCACAGGAAAGCTGCCAGCACTGAAAGCTCTAGCTGGTTTTCCCTGTCCCTTGGAACTGCATTCGCTGCCACACAGACATTCGCGCTCTGCTAAAGCATTGCTTCGTAATGGGGCAACACTATATCTCTCTCTGGCAGAGCCCGGCTGCCAAATTGGAAACGTCCAGAGATTGCGCCCACAGGAAAGCTGCCAGCACTGAAAGCTCTAGCTGGTTTTCACTGTCCCTTGGAACTGCATTCGCTGCCGCACAGACATTCGTGCTCAGCTATAGCATTGCTAGGTAAGGGGGCAACATTCTTTATCTCTCTGTGGCAGAGCCCGGCTGCCAAATTGGAAACGTCCAGAGATTGCGCCCACAGGAAAGCTGCCAGCACTGAAAGCTCTAGCTGGTTTTCACTGTCCCTTGGAACTGCATTCGCTGCCACACAGACATTCGCGCTCTGCTAAAGCATTGCTTCGTAATGGGGCAACACTCTGTATCTCTCTCTGGCAGAGCCCGGCTGCCAAATTGGAAACGTCCAGACATTGCGCCCACAGGAAAGCTGCCAGCACTGAAAGCTCTAGCTGGTTTTCACTGTCCCTTGGAACTGCATTCGCTGCCACACAGACATTCGCGCTCTGCTAAAGCATTGCTTCGTAATGGGGCAACACTCTGTATCTCTCTCTGGCAGAGCCCGGCTGCCAAATTGGAAACGTCCAGAGATTGCGCCCACAGGAAAGCTGCCAGCACTGAAAGCTCTAGCTGGTTTTCACTGTCCCTTGGAACTGCATTCGCTGCCACACAGACATTCGCGCTCTGCTAAAGCATTGCTTCGTAATGGGGCAACACTCTGTATCTCTCTCTGGCAGAGCCCGGCTGCCAAATTGGAAACGTCCAGAGATTGCGCCCACAGGAAAGCTGCCAGCACTGAAAGCTCTAGCTGGTTTTCACTGTCCCTTGGAACTGCATTCGCTGCCACACAGACATTCGCGCTCTGCTAAAGCATTGCTTCCTAATGGGGCAACACTCTGTATCTCTCTCTGGCAGAGCCCGGCTGCCAAATTGGAAACGTCCAGAGATTGCACCCACAGGAAAGCTGCCAGCACTGAAAGCTCTAGCTGGTTTTCACTGTCCCTTGGAACTGCATTCGCTGCCACACAGACATTCGCGCTCTGCTAAAGCATTGCTTCGTAATGGGGCAACACTCTGTATCTCTCTCTGGCAGAGCCCGGCTGCCAAATTGGAAACGTCCAGACATTGCGCCCACAGGAAAGCTGCCAGCACTGAAAGCTCTAGCTGGTTTTCACTGTCCCTTGGAACTGCATTCGCTGCCACACAGACATTCGCGCTCTGCTAAAGCATTGCTTCCTAATGGGGCAACACTCTGTATCTCTCTCTGGCAGAGCCCGGCTGCCAAATTGGAAACGTCCAGACATTGCGCCCACAGGAAAGCTGCCAGCACTGAAAGCTCTAGCTGGTTTTCACTATCCCTTGGAACTGCATTCGCTGCCACACAGACATTCGCGCTCTGCTAAAGCATTGCTTCGTAATGGGGCAACACTCTGTATCTCTCTCTGGCAGAGCCCGGCTGCCAAATTGGAAACGTCCAGAGATTGCGCCCACAGGAAAGCTGCCAGCACTGAAAGCTCTAGCTGGTTTTCACTGTCCTTGGAACTGCATTCGCTGCCACACAGACATTTGCGCTCTGCTAAAGCATTGCTTCGTAATGGGGCAACACTCTGTATCTCTCTCTGGCAGAGCCCGGCTGCCAAATTGGAAACGTCCAGAGATTGCGCCCACAGGAAAGCTGCCAGCACTGAAAGCTCTAGCTGGTTTTCACTGTCCCTTGGAACTGCATTCGCTGCCACACAGACATTCGCGCTCTGCTAAAGCATTGCTTCGTAATGGGGCAACACTCTGTATCTCTCTCTGGCAGAGCCCGGCTGCCAAATTGGAAACGTCCAGAGATTGCGCCCACAGGAAAGCTGCCAGCACTGAAAGCTCTAGGTGGTTTTCACATTCCCTTGGAACTGCATTCGCTGCCACACAGACATTCGTGCTCAGCTATAGCATTGCTTGGTAAGGGGGCAACATTCTTTATCTCTCTGTGGCAGAGCCCGGCTGCCAAATTGGAAACGTCCAGAGATTGCGCCCACAGGAAAGCTGCCAGCACTGAAAGCTCTAGCTGGTTTTCACTGTCCCTTGGAACTGCATTCGCTGCCACACAGACATTCGTGCTCTGCTAAAGCATTGCTTCGTAATGGGGCAACACTCTGTATCTCTCTCTGGCAGAGCCCGGCTGCCAAATTGGAAACGTCCAGAGATTGCGCCCACAGGAAAGCTGCCAGCACTGAAAGCTCTAGCTGGTTTTCACTGTCCCTTGGAACTGCATTCGCTGCCACACAGACATTGGCGCTCTGCTAAAGCATTGCTTCGTAATGGGGCAACACTCTGTATCTCTCTCTGGCAGAGCCCGGCTGCCAAATTGGAAACGTCCAGAGATTGCGCCCACAGGAAAGCTGCCAGCACTGAAAGCTCTAGCTGGTTTTCACTGTCCCTTGGAACTGCATTCGCTGCCACACAGACATTCGCGCTCTGCTAAAGCATTGCTTCGTAATGGGGCAACACTCTGTATCTCTCTCTGGCAGAGCCCGGCTGCCAAATTGGAAACGTCCAGAGATTGCGCCCACAGGAAAGCTGCCAGCACTGAAAGCTCTAGCTGGTTTTCACTGTCCCTTGGAACTGCATTCGCTGCCACACAGACATTCGCGCTCTGCTAAAGCATTGCTTCGTAATGGGGCAACACTCTGTATCTCTCTCTGGCAGAGCCCGGCTGCCAAATTGGAAACGTCCAGAGATTGCGCCCACAGGAAAGCTGCCAGCACTGAAAGCTCTAGCTGGTTTTCACTGTCCCTTGGAACTGCATTCGCTGCCACACAGACATTCGCGCTCTGCTAAAGCATTGCTTCGTAATGGGGCAACACTGTATCTCTCTCTGGCAGAGCCCGGCTGCCAAATTGGAAACGTCCAGAGATTGCGCCCACAGGAAAGCTGCCAGCACTGAAAGCTCTAGCTGGTTTTCACTGTCCCTTGGAACTGCATTCGCTGCCACACAGACATTCGCGCTCTGCTAAAGCATTGCTTCCTAATGGGGCAACACTCTGTATCTCTCTCTGGCAGAGCCCAGCTGCCAAATTGGAAACGTCCAGAGATTGCGCCCACAGGAAAGCTGCCAGCACTGAAAGCTCTAGCTGGTTTTCACTGTCCCTTGGAACTGCATTCGCTGCCACACAGACATTCGCGCTCTGCTAAAGCATTGCTTCGTAATGGGGCAACACTCTGTATCTCTCTCTGGCAGAGCCCGGCTGCCAAATTGGAAACGTCCAGACATTGCGCCCACAGGAAAGCTGCCAGCACTGAAAGCTCTAGCTGGTTTTCACATTCCCTTGGAACTGCATTCGCTGCCACACAGACATTCGCGCTCTGCTAAAGCATTGCTTCGTAATGGGGCAACACTCTGTATCTCTCTCTGGCAGAGCCCGGCTGCCAAATTGGAAACGTCCAGAGATTGCGCCCACAGGAAAGCTGCCAGCACTGAAAGCTCTAGGTGGTTTTCACATTCCCTTGGAACTGCATTCGCTGCCACACAGACATTCGTGCTCAGCTATAGCATTGCTTGGTAAGGGGGCAACATTCTTTATCTCTCTGTGGCAGAGCCCGGCTGCCAAATTGGAAACGTCCAGAGATTGCGCCCACAGGAAAGCTGCCAGCACTGAAAGCTCTAGCTGGTTTTCACTGTCCCTTGGAACTGCATTCGCTGCCACACAGACATTCGCGCTCTGCTAAAGCATTGCTTCGTAATGGGGCAACACTGTATCTCTCTCTGGCAGAGCCCGGCTGCCAAATTGGAAACGTCCAGAGATTGCGCCCACAGGAAAGCTGCCAGCACTGAAAGCTCTAGCTGGTTTTCACTGTCCCTTGGAACTGCATTCGCTGCCACACAGACATTCGCGCTCTGCTAAAGCATTGCTTCGTAATGGGGCAACACTGTATCTCTCTCTGTCAGAGCCCGGCTGCCAAATTGGAAACGTCCAGAGATTGCGCCCACAGGAAAGCTGCCAGCACTGAAAGCTCTAGCTGGTTTTCACTGTCCCTTGGAACTGCATTCGCTGCCACACAGACATTCGTGCTCAGCTATAGCATTGCTAGGTAAGGGGGCAACATTCTTTATCTCTCTGTGGCAGAGCCCGGCTGCCAAATTGGAAACGTCCAGAGATTGCGCCCACAGGAAAGCTGCCAGCACTGAAAGCTCTAGCTGGTTTTCACTGTCCCTTGGAACTGCATTCGCTGCCACACAGACATTCGCGCTCTGCTAAAGCATTGCTTCGTAATGGGGCAACACTCTGTATCTCTCTCTGGCAGAGCCCGGCTGCCAAATTGGAAACGTCCAGAGATTGCGCCCACAGGAAAGCTGCCAGCACTGAAAGCTCTAGCTGGTTTTCACTGTCCCTTGGAACTGCATTCGCTGCCACACAGACATTCGCGCTCTGCTAAAGCATTGCTTCGTAATGGGGCAACACTCTGTATCTCTCTCTGGCAGAGCCCGGCTGCCAAATTGGAAACGTCCAGAGATTGCGACCACAGGAAAGCTGCCAGCACTGAAAGCTCTAGCTGGTTTTCACTGTCCCTTGGAACTGCATTCGCTGCCACACAGACATTCGCGCTCTGCTAAAGCATTGCTTCGTAATGGGGCAACACTCTGTATCTCTCTCTGGCAGAGCCCGGCTGCCAAATTGGAAACGTCCAGAGATTGCGCCCACAGGAAAGCTGCCAGCACTGAAAGCTCTAGCTGGTTTTCACTGTCCCTTGGAACTGCATTCGCTGCCACACAGACATTCGCGCTCTGCTAAAGCATTGCTTCGTAATGGGGCAACACTCTGTATCTCTCTCTGGCAGAGCCCGGCTGCCAAATTGGAAACGTCCAGAGATTGCGCCCACAGGAAAGCTGCCAGCACTGAAAGCTCTAGCTGGTTTTCACTGTCCCTTGGAACTGCATTCGCTGCCACACAGACATTCGCGCTCTGCTAAAGCATTGCTTCGTAATGGGGCAACACTGTATCTCTCTCTGGCAGAGCCCGGCTGCCAAATTGGAAACGTCCAGAGATTGCGCCCACAGGAAAGCTGCCAGCACTGAAAGCTCTAGCTGGTTTTCACTGTCCCTTGGAACTGCATTCGCTGCCACACAGACATTCGCGCTCTGCTAAAGCATTGCTTCGTAATGGGGCAACACTCTGTATCTCTCTCTGGCAGAGCCCGGCTGCCAAATTGGAAACGTCCAGAGATTGCGCCCACAGGAAAGCTGCCAGCACTGAAAGCTCTAGCTGGTTTTCACTGTCCCTTGGAACTGCATTCGCTGCCACACAGACATTCGCGCTCTGCTAAAGCATTGCTTCGTAATGGGGCAACACTCTGTATCTCTCTCTGGCAGAGCCCGGCTGCCAAATTGGAAACGTCCAGACATTGCGCCCACAGGAAAGCTGCCAGCACTGAAAGCTCTAGCTGGTTTTCACTGTCCCTTGGAACTGCATTCGCTGCCACACAGACATTCGCGCTCTGCTAAAGCATTGCTTCGTAATGGGGCAACACTCTGTATCTCTCTCTGGCAGAGCCCGGCTGCCAAATTGGAAACGTCCAGAGATTGCGCCCACAGGAAAGCTGCCAGCACTGAAAGCTCTAGGTGGTTTTCACATTCCCTTGGAACTGCATTCGCTGCCACACAGACATTCGTGCTCAGCTATAGCATTGCTTGGTAAGGGGGCAACATTCTTTATCTCTCTCTGGCAGAGCCCGGCTGCCAAATTGGAAACGTCCAGAGATTGCGCCCACAGGAAAGCTGCCAGCACTGAAAGCTCTAGCTGGTTTCACTGTCCCTTGGAACTGCATTCGCTGCCACACAGACATTCGTGCTCAGCTATAGCATTGCTAGGTAAGGGGGCAACATTCTTTATCTCTCTGTGGCAGAGCCCGGCTGCCAAATTGGAAACGTCCAGACATTGCGCCCACAGGAAAGCTGCCAGCACTGAAAGCTCTAGCTGGTTTTCACTGTCCCTTGGAACTGCATTCGCTGCCACACAGACATTCGCGCTCTGCTAAAGCATTGCTTCGTAATGGGGCAACACTCTGTATCTCTCTCTGGCAGAGCCCGGCTGCCAAATTGGAAACGTCCAGAGATTGCGCCCACAGGAAAGCTGCCAGCACTGAAAGCTCTAGCTGGTTTTCACTGTCCCTTGGAACTGCATTCGCTGCCATACAGACATTCGCGCTCTGCTAAAGCATTGCTTCGTAATGGGGCAACACTCTGTATCTCTCTCTGGCAGAGCCCGGCTGCCAAATTGGAAACGTCCAGAGATTGCGCCCACAGGAAAGCTGCCAGCACTGAAAGTTCTAGCTGGTTTTCACTGTCCCTTGGAACTGCATTCGCTGCCACACAGACATTCGCGCTCTGCTAAAGCATTGCTTCGTAATGGGGCAACACTCTGTATCTCTCTCTGGCAGAGCCCGGCTGCCAAATTGGAAACGTCCAGAGATTGCGCCCACAGGAAAGCTGCCAGCACTGAAAGCTCTAGCTGGTTTTCACTGTCCCTTGGAACTGCATTCGCTGCCACACAGACATTCGCGCTCTGCTAAAGCATTGCTTCCTAATGGGGCAACACTCTGTATCTCTCTCTGGCAGAGCCCGGCTGCCAAATTGGAAACGTCCAGAGATTGCGCCCACAGGAAAGCTGCCAGCACTGAAAGCTCTAGCTGGTTTTCACTGTCCCTTGGAACTGCATTCGCTGCCACACAGACATTCGCGCTCTGCTAAAGCATTGCTTCGTAATGGGGCAACACTCTGTATCTCTCTCTGGCAGAGCCCGGCTGCCAAATTGGAAACGTCCAGAGATTGCGCCCACAGGAAAGCTGCCAGCACTGAAAGCTCTAGCTGGTTTTCACTGTCCCTTGGAACTGCATTCGCTGCCACACAGACATTCGCGCTCTGCTAAAGCATTGCTTCGTAATGGGGCAACACTCTGTATCTCTCTCTGGCAGAGCCCGGCTGCCAAATTGGAAACGTCCAGAGATTGCGCCCACAGGAAAGCTGCCAGCACTGAAAGCTCTAGCTGGTTTTCACTGTCCCTTGGAACTGCATTCGCTGCCACACAGACATTCGCGCTCTGCTAAAGCATTGCTTCGTAATGGGGCAACACTCTGTATCTCTCTCTGGCAGAGCCCGGCTGCCAAATTGGAAACGTCCAGACATTGCGCCCACAGGAAAGCTGCCAGCACTGAAAGCTCTAGGTGGTTTTCACATTCCCTTGGAACTGCATTCGCTGCCACACAGACATTCGTGCTCAGCTATAGCATTGCTTGGTAAGGGGGCAACATTCTTTATCTCTCTGTGGCAGAGCCCGGCTGCCAAATTGGAAACGTCCAGAGATTGCGCCCACAGGAAAGCTGCCAGCACTGAAAGCTCTAGCTGGTTTTCACTGTCCCTTGGAACTGCATTCGCTGCCACACAGACATTCGCGCTCTGCTAAAGCATTGCTTCGTAATGGGGCAACACTATATCTCTCTCTGGCAGAGCCCGGCTGCCAAATTGGAAACGTCCAGAGATTGCGCCCACAGGAAAGCTGCCAGCACTGAAAGCTCTAGCTGGTTTTCACTGTCCCTTGGAACTGCATTCGCTGCCGCACAGACATTCGTGCTCAGCTATAGCATTGCTAGGTAAGGGGGCAACATTCTTTATCTCTCTGTGGCAGAGCCCGGCTGCCAAATTGGAAACGTCCAGAGATTGCGCCCACAGGAAAGCTGCCAGCACTGAAAGCTCTAGCTGGTTTTCACTGTCCCTTGGAACTGCATTCGCTGCCACACAGACATTCGCGCTCTGCTAAAGCATTGCTTCGTAATGGGGCAACACTCTGTACCTCTCTCTGGCAGAGCCCGGCTGCCAAATTGGAAACGTCCAGACATTGCGCCCACAGGAAAGCTGCCAGCACTGAAAGCTCTAGCTGGTTTTCACTGTCCCTTGGAACTGCATTCGCTGCCACACAGACATTCGCGCTCTGCTAAAGCATTGCTTCGTAATGGGGCAACACTCTGTATCTCTCTCTGGCAGAGCCCGGCTGCCAAATTGGAAACGTCCAGAGATTGCGCCCACAGGAAAGCTGCCAGCACTGAAAGCTCTAGCTGGTTTTCACTGTCCCTTGGAACTGCATTCGCTGCCACACAGACATTCGCGCTCTGCTAAAGCATTGCTTCGTAATGGGGCAACACTCTGTATCTCTCTCTGGCAGAGCCCGGCTGCCAAATTGGAAACGTCCAGAGATTGCGCCCACAGGAAAGCTGCCAGCACTGAAAGCTCTAGCTGGTTTTCACTGTCCCTTGGAACTGCATTCGCTGCCACACAGACATTCGCGCTCTGCTAAAGCATTGCTTCCTAATGGGGCAACACTCTGTATCTCTCTCTGGCAGAGCCCGGCTGCCAAATTGGAAACGTCCAGAGATTGCACCCACAGGAAAGCTGCCAGCACTGAAAGCTCTAGCTGGTTTTCACTGTCCCTTGGAACTGCATTCGCTGCCACACAGACATTCGCGCTCTGCTAAAGCATTGCTTCGTAATGGGGCAACACTCTGTATCTCTCTCTGGCAGAGCCCGGCTGCCAAATTGGAAACGTCCAGAGATTGCGCCCACAGGAAAGCTGCCAGCACTGAAAGCTCTAGCTGGTTTTCACTGTCCCTTGGAACTGCATTCGCTGCCACACAGACATTCGCGCTCTGCTAAAGCATTGCTTCCTAATGGGGCAACACTCTGTATCTCTCTCTGGCAGAGCCCGGCTGCCAAATTGGAAACGTCCAGACATTGCGCCCACAGGAAAGCTGCCAGCACTGAAAGCTCTAGCTGGTTTTCACTATCCCTTGGAACTGCATTCGCTGCCACACAGACATTCGCGCTCTGCTAAAGCATTGCTTCGTAATGGGGCAACACTCTGTATCTCTCTCTGGCAGAGCCCGGCTGCCAAATTGGAAACGTCCAGAGATTGCGCCCACAGGAAAGCTGCCAGCACTGAAAGCTCTAGCTGGTTTTCACTGTCCTTGGAACTGCATTCGCTGCCACACAGACATTTGCGCTCTGCTAAAGCATTTCTTCGTAATGGGGCAACACTCTGTATCTCTCTCTGGCAGAGCCCGGCTGCCAAATTGGAAACGTCCAGAGATTGCGCCCACAGGAAAGCTGCCAGCACTGAAAGCTCTAGCTGGTTTTCACTGTCCCTTGGAACTGCATTCGCTGCCACACAGACATTCGTGCTCAGCTATAGCATTGCTAGGTAAGGGGGCAACATTCTTTATCTCTCTGTGGCAGAGCCCGGCTGCCAAATTGGAAACGTCCAGAGATTGCGCCCACAGGAAAGCTGCCAGCACTGAAAGCTCTAGCTGGTTTTCACTGTCCCTTGGAACTGCATTCGCTGCCACACAGACATTCGCGCTCTGCTAAAGTATTGCTTCGTAATGGGGCAACACTCTGTATCTCTCTCTGGCAGAGCCCGGCTGCCAAATTGGAAACGTCCAGAGATTGCGCCCACAGGAAAGCTGCCAGCACTGAAAGCTCTAGCTGGTTTTCACTGTCCCTTGGAACTGCATTCGCTGCCACACAGACATTCGCGCTCTGCTAAAGCATTGCTTCCTAATGGGGCAACACTCTGTATCTCTCTCTGGCAGAGCCCGGCTGCCAAATTGGAAACGTCCAGAGATTGCACCCACAGGAAAGCTGCCAGCACTGAAAGCTCTAGCTGGTTTTCACTGTCCCTTGGAACTGCATTCGCTGCCACACAGACATTCGCGTTCTGCTAAAGCATTGCTTCGTAATGGGGCAACACTCTGTATCTCTCTCTGGCAGAGCCCGGCTGCCAAATTGGAAACGTCCAGAGATTGCGCCCACAGGAAAGCTGCCAGCACTGAAAGCTCTAGCTGGTTTTCACTGTCCCTTGGAACTGCATTCGCTGCCACACAGACATTCGCGCTCTGCTAAAGCATTGCTTCGTAATGGGGCAACACTCTGTATCTCTCTCTGGCAGAGCCCGGCTGCCAAATTGGAAACGTCCAGAGATTGCGCCCACAGGAAAGCTGCCAGCACTGAAAGCTCTAGCTGGTTTTCACTGTCCCTTGGAACTGCATTCGCTGCCACACAGACATTCGCGCTCTGCTAAAGCATTGCTTCGTAATGGGGCAACACTCTGTATCTCTCTCTGGCAGAGCCCGGCTGCCAAATTGGAAACGTCCAGACATTGCGCCCACAGGAAAGCTGCCAGCACTGAAAGCTCTAGCTGGTTTTCACTGTCCCTTGGAACTGCATTCGCTGCCATACAGACATTCGCGCTCTGCTAAAGCATTGCTTCGTAATGGGGCAACACTCTGTATCTCTCTCTGGCAGAGCCCGGCTGCCAAATTGGAAACGTCCAGAGATTGCACCCACAGGAAAGCTGCCAGCACTGAAAGCTCTAGCTGGTTTTCACTGTCCCTTGGAACTGCATTCGCTGCCACACAGACATTCGCGCTCTGCTAAAGCATTGCTTCGTAATGGGGCAACACTCTGTATCTCTCTCTGGCAGAGCCCGGCTGCCAAATTGGAAACGTCCAGAGATTGCACCCACAGGAAAGCTGCCAGCACTGAAAGCTCTAGCTGGTTTTCACTGTCCCTTGGAACTGCATTCGCTGCCACACAGACATTCGCGCTCTGCTAAAGCATTGCTTCCTAATGGGGCAACATTCTTTATCTCTCTGTGGCAGAGCCCGGCTGCCAAATTGGAAACGTCCAGAGATTGCGCCCACAGGAAAGCTGCCAGCACTGAAAGCTCTAGCTGGTTTTCACTGTCCCTTGGAACTGCATTCGCTGCCACACAGACATTCGCGCTCTGCTAAAGCATTGCTTCCTAATGGGGCAACACTCTGTATCTCTCTCTGGCAGAGCCCGGCTGCCAAATTGGAAACGTCCAGAGATTGCACCCACAGGAAAGCTGCCAGCACTGAAAGCTCTAGCTGGTTTTCACTGTCCCTTGGAACTGCATTCGCTGCCGCACAGACATTCGTGCTCAGCTATAGCATTGCTAGGTAAGGGGGCAACATTCTTTATCTCTCTGTGGCAGAGCCCGGCTGCCAAATTGGAAACGTCCAGAGATTGCGCCCACAGGAAAGCTGCCAGCACTGAAAGCTCTAGCTGGTTTTCACTGTCCCTTGGAACTGCATTCGCTGCCATACAGACATTCGCGCTCTGCTAAAGCATTGCTTCGTAATGGGGCAACACTCTGTATCTCTCTCTGGCAGAGCCCGGCTGCCAAATTGGAAACGTCCAGAGATTGCGCCCACAGGAAAGCTGCCAGCACTGAAAGTTCTAGCTGGTTTTCACTGTCCCTTGGAACTGCATTCGCTGCCACACAGACATTCGCGCTCTGCTAAAGCATTGCTTCCTAATGGGGCAACACTCTGTATCTCTCTCTGGCAGAGCCCGGCTGCCAAATTGGAAACGTCCAGACATTGCGCCCACAGGAAAGCTGCCAGCACTGAAAGCTCTAGCTGGTTTTCACTGTCCCTTGGAACTGCATTCGCTGCCACACAGACATTCGCGCTCTGCTAAAGCATTGCTTCCTAATGGGGCAACAATCTGTATCTCTCTCTGGCAGAGCCCGGCTGCCAAATTGGAAACGTCCAGAGATTGCGCCCACAGGAAAGCTGCCAGCACTGAAAGCTCTAGCTGGTTTTCACTGTCCCTTGGAACTGCATTCGCTGCCACACAGACATTCGCGCTCTGCTAAAGCATTGCTTCCTAATGGGGCAACACTCTGTATCTCTCTCTGGCAGAGCCCGGCTGCCAAATTGGAAACGTCCAGAGATTGCGCCCACAGGAAAGCTGCCAGCACTGAAAGCTCTAGCTGGTTTTCACTGTCCCTTGGAACTGCATTCGCTGCCACACAGACATTCGCGCTCTGCTAAAGCATTGCTTCCTAATGGGGCAACACTCTGTATCTCTCTCTGGCAGAGCCCGGCTGCCAAATTGGAAACGTCCAGAGATTGCACCCACAGGAAAGCTGCCAGCACTGAAAGCTCTAGCTGGTTTTCACTGTCCCTTGGAACTGCATTCGCTGCCACACAGACATTCGCGCTCTGCTAAAGCATTGCTTCGTAATGGGGCAACACTCTGTATCTCTCTCTGGCAGAGCCCGGCTGCCAAATTGGAAACGTCCAGACATTGCGCCCACAGGAAAGCTGCCAGCACTGAAAGCTCTAGCTGGTTTTCACTGTCCCTTGGAACTGCATTCGCTGCCATACAGACATTCGTGCTCAGCTATAGCATTGCTAGGTAAGGGGGCAACATTCTTTATCTCTCTGTGGCAGAGCCCGGCTGCCAAATTGGAAACGTCCAGAGATTGCGCCCACAGGAAAGCTGCCAGCACTGAAAGCTCTAGCTGGTTTTCACTGTCCCTTGGAACTGCATTCGCTGCCACACAGACATTCGCGCTCTGCTAAAGCATTGCTTCGTAATGGGGCAACACTCTGTATCTCTCTCTGGCAGAGCCCGGCTGCCAAATTGGAAACGTCCAGACATTGCGCCCACAGGAAAGCTGCCAGCACTGAAAGCTCTAGCTGGTTTTCACTCTCCCTTGGAACTGCATTCGCTGCCACACAGACATTCGCGCTCTGCTAAAGCATTGCTTCGTAATGGGGTAACACTCTGTATCTCTCTCTGGCAGAGCCCGGCTGCCAAATTGGAAACGTCCAGAGATTGCGCCCACAGGAAAGCTGCCAGCACTGAAAGTTCTAGCTGGTTTTCACTGTCCCTTGGAACTGCATTCGCTGCCACACAGACATTCGCGCTCTGCTAAAGCATTGCTTCCTAATGGGGCAACACTCTGTATCTCTCTCTGGCAGAGCCCGGCTGCCAAATTGGAAACGTCCAGACATTGCGCCCACAGGAAAGCTGCCAGCACTGAAAGCTCTAGCTGGTTTTCACTGTCCCTTGGAACTGCATTCGCTGCCACACAGACATTCGCGCTCTGCTAAAGCATTGCTTCGTAATGGGGCAACACTCTGTATCTCTCTCTGGCAGAGCCCGGCTGCCAAATTGGAAACGTCCAGAGATTGCGCCCACAGGAAAGCTGCCAGCACTGAAAGCTCTAGCTGGTTTTCACTGTCCTTGGAACTGCATTCGCTGCCACACAGACATTTGCGCTCTGCTAAAGCATTGCTTCGTAATGGGGCAACACTCTGTATCTCTCTCTGGCAGAGCCCGGCTGCCAAATTGGAAACGTCCAGAGATTGCGCCCACAGGAAAGCTGCCAGCACTGAAAGCTCTAGCTGGTTTTCACTGTCCCTTGGAACTGCATTCGCTGCCACACAGACATTCGTGCTCAGCTATAGCATTGCTAGGTAAGGGGGCAACATTCTTTATCTCTCTGTGGCAGAGCCCGGCTGCCAAATTGGAAACGTCCAGAGATTGCGCCCACAGGAAAGCTGCCAGCACTGAAAGCTCTAGCTGGTTTTCACTGTCCCTTGGAACTGCATTCGCTGCCACACAGACATTCGCGCTCTGCTAAAGCATTGCTTCGTAATGGGGCAACACTCTGTATCTCTCTGTGGCAGAGCCCGGCTGCCAAATTGGAAACGTCCAGAGATTGCGCCCACAGGAAAGCTGCCAGCACTGAAAGCTCTAGCTGGTTTTCACTGTCCCTTGGAACTGCATTCGCTGCCACACAGACATTCGCGCTCTGCTAAAGCATTGCTTCGTAATGGGGCAACACTCTGTATCTCTCTCTGGCAGAGCCCGGCTGCCAAATTGGAAACGTCCAGAGATTGCGCCCACAGGAAAGCTGCCAGCACTGAAAGTTCTAGCTGGTTTTCACTGTCCCTTGGAACTGCATTCGCTGCCACACAGACATTCGCGCTCTGCTAAAGCATTGCTTCGCAATGGGGCAACACTCTGTATCTCTCTCTGGCAGAGCCCGGCTGCCAAATTGGAAACGTCCAGAGATTGCGCCCACAGGAAAGCTGCCAGCACTGAAAGCTCTAGCTGGTTTTCACTATCCCTTGGAACTGCATTCGCTGCCACACAGACATTCGCGCTCTGCTAAAGCATTGCTTCGTAATGGGGCAACACTCTGTATCTCTCTCTGGCAGAGCCCGGCTGCCAAATTGGAAACGTCCAGAGATTGCGCCCACAGGAAAGCTGCCAGCACTGAAAGCTCTAGCTGGTTTTCACTGTCCTTGGAACTGCATTCGCTGCCACACAGACATTTGCGCTCTGCTAAAGCATTGCTTCGTAATGGGGCAACACTCTGTATCTCTCTCTGGCAGAGCCCGGCTGCCAAATTGGAAACGTCCAGAGATTGCGCCCACAGGAAAGCTGCCAGCACTGAAAGCTCTAGCTGGTTTTCACTGTCCCTTGGAACTGCATTCGCTGCCACACAGACATTCGTGCTCAGCTATAGCATTGCTAGGTAAGGGGGCAACATTCTTTATCTCTCTGTGGCAGAGCCCGGCTGCCAAATTGGAAACGTCCAGAGATTGCACCCACAGGAAAGCTGCCAGCACTGAAAGCTCTAGCTGGTTTTCACTGTCCCTTGGAACTGCATTCGCTGCCACACAGACATTCGCGCTCTGCTAAAGTATTGCTTCGTAATGGGGCAACACTCTGTATCTCTCTCTGGCAGAGCCCGGCTGCCAAATTGGAAACGTCCAGAGATTGCGCCCACAGGAAAGCTGCCAGCACTGAAAGCTCTAGCTGGTTTTCACTGTCCCTTGGAACTGCATTCGCTGCCACACAGACATTCGCGCTCTGCTAAAGCATTGCTTCCTAATGGGGCAACACTCTGTATCTCTCTCTGGCAGAGCCCGGCTGCCAAATTGGAAACGTCCAGAGATTGCACCCACAGGAAAGCTGCCAGCACTGAAAGCTCTAGCTGGTTTTCACTGTCCCTTGGAACTGCATTCGCTGCCACACAGACATTCGCGTTCTGCTAAAGCATTGCTTCCTAATGGGGCAACATTCTGTATCTCTCTCTGGCAGAGCCCGGCTGCCAAATTGGAAACGTCCAGACATTGCGCCCACAGGAAAGCTGCCAGCACTGAAAGCTCTAGCTGGTTTTCACTGTCCCTTGGAACTGC